>NW_013665813.1:775574-791172 GCF_000517525.1 Limulus polyphemus | reverse complement strand
AGTATAATTTATATATAGAATATTTAATTTACTTCTTAACTAAAAAAAAACAAAAACAACAACACTAAATAGGGGAAAAAAAGTAACGGTTATTTCTGGCACACCGTATTTAACACCATATAACTTCTAAGTATTTTAGGTTTATGATATAGAAAACGTCTGTAAATATATATACTAACAGCTTTGTATACTAAACTTTTAACTAGGTTCTTTTTGAGAATCGGGAAAGAAACTTAAAAATTTTACATATAGTGTAATAAACGTTGGTTTAGAAATAACTAATATCAATCACAATACAAATATTTAACATTTCAGCTTATTCTTTTTTAAGATTCAAAAGTAAATACAATGCTTTCAATGTTGTTGGTCCAAATATGACAAGAACGTTTTAGCCTGAATTTGATTATCGAACATTGGGAATGTAATAATATTAGAGTTTGTATGTTTGTGGAAGTTTTCCAACTGCTGTCTCTCGTTATAATGTGAAAAAAAAGATTGGCCAGATGCGATATAGAGTTAGATCCTCATATAAACCTCATCTGTTTTATTTTACCATAAAAAAAAAAGTGAGATTGTATGGTTTGTTTGTTTGTTTTTGAATTTCGCGCAAAGCTACACGAGGGCTATCTGCGCTAGCCGTCCCTAATTTAGCAGTGTAAGACTAGAGGGAAGGCTGGTATTACCTATATTATTTTTGATTCACTGATCTAATGCATACTTGGACTTGTTTTCCGTTCCTGACATAATGAACACTAGAAAAGCATACGTGAAATTCTGATAAGCTTTAAACGACAGCAGAACTTTGCTGACACGGCGTGTTCCTTTCACAACTTATTAAATTAAGGGCGGGAACCAATGAATAAGGGCCTGTCTAATGCAGCCTGGATGGTCTGACAAAACACTGCTGTGTTGGCATGCATGAAAATTTTGAATCTGATCGCTTTGCTGCGTTTCCTCGCCAGAAAGACGAGTCCGGCGAAAATTGTATTTAATCAAGAACAAATGTGTACGTAGGTTACATAATCTATCCAGGTCTAAAACAGCGTGTTCCTTACTATGCATGCTTTAACTTTTTTTTAGGTTATCTTTGTAAAAAGTCTTATCTAAACTATATTTTTTTTGTAATATAAATTACTTTATAATAATGACACTTTTGTTTTTCAATATCGCATTGATTGGCTCTTCAAGGAATGTTGTATTTTGTAAACAATAACTAAATCAATATTAGGATGTTGACGTTGAACCAACTTTCATAATATTTAATTGTAAATGATATATATATATATATATACGTATATATATATATACATGTAAATTCCAAGTTACTGGAAAGTGAAATGTGATTTAGAAAATCATTTTTATATCTATGTATATTTTATATCAATGAATATTCTATATCAATGTATATTTTATATCAATGAATATTTTATATCAATGTATATCTTATATCAATGAATATTTTATATTAATGTATATTTTATATCAATGAATATTTTATATCAATGGCTATTTTATATCAATGTATATTTTACATCGATATAAAATATACATTGATATAAAATATACATTAATGTATATTTTTTATCAATGTATATTTTATATCAATGTATATTTTTTATCAATGTATATTTTATATCAATGTATATTTTTTATCAATGTATATTTTATATCAATGTATATTTTATATCAATGTATATTTTACATCAATGTCTATTTTATATCAATGTATATTTTATATCAATGTATATTTTTGTTAAATGTCTGTATTCATACTTAATTTCGTTTGTTATTTTCTATAACAGTATATATGGCTATATGTTTTTGAATTATGGTAGTAGATTCTAAACAGGGCAACATATTATTTTCTCATAAAACTACTTAGATGTGTAATTATTTGTATAATTATTTTATCTACTCAGTGGAAACAATTGGCTAAAATATTTCACTAGAAACACAAATTTTCCTTTCCTTTCGGATATAACATACGTTTGTGAAATAATATTAGAAAGGGACTGAAATAATATAAAAACACAATATGAAATTAACATTATAGAGGGCGTACAGTAGTTTCATTTTTAAAAAATGAGGAAAATTCTGCACCATAATATTTGCATGAATTTTTTCTTTTTTGATTGGGAGAAATATCTCACGTTTTTGCGACTTTAATATTTGGAATCCTACTGATTAGCCTTGATGTTACCCAAATTTATCCTACAAAATGCATTTCATAAATATCTTTCCTCATGAGCTACAAAAATTAAAACTAATTCTATAAATACCACAAGATGGTATTAATGACATTGCTATACATAATGAAACAAAATAGAAAATACCTTTGTGTATCTTTTGATTATATTAACATTTGAAGTACTCAGAAGAAGAAGAAAAAAAAAGACAGTTGTTAAAGTGTCCACTTTATGGATCCAATGGTTCATGGTTCGCGTCACATTGTTGGAAAAACGGGTTTCGCACTTTGAGGCCATGGGTGCTTTATAAGAGTGATGGTCAAATCACACAATCATACAAGAGTAGTTCAAGAGATGGAACTATTGATTAGCTACCTTCCTTCGAACCTATCAGTTCAAAGTTACATAACCGTTCTTACGCGAAAATTCTAATTAAAACAAACAGTGGACAAATACTGAAGAAATACAACTCTGGAGCCATTAAAAAATACTAGAATATTAAGAGTAGGAGAATATTATTCAAAGAAAGAAGTATCTCAATTGATCCTTTTATCCAAAAGTACTGTTTTGAGGGTTTTATAGTGAAAATAAAATAAATGCGCGTGAATACGTATTCAATCAAAGCCAAACTTGGAGTAATATTTCCAAGCAGAACATAAAATACAAGGTCATTACTCATGTGTAGGACCGGTTTTCCATCCCTCGATAGCTCAGCAGTAAGCCTGAGAATTTATAACATTACAAGTCGGCTTTCGATACCACGGTGAACAGAGCACAGATAGCCTATTGTGTAGCTTTATGATTAGCAACAAACAAACACAGACTGGTTTTCCATTTAGAGAAAGGTTAAAGGGCCCGTTTTCGCTATGGGGAACAACAACGTCAACAACACTCTTTTGAAGAGGATAGTTTAATAATCGTAGTCAGTGTATTAGTTTTGATTCAATGGAGAATGTATAAATTAAACTATCTTAGTAGTGGGAAAGTTTGGTCATTAGTAATAGTTTTTATGGCTGTAGTTTTGTTGGTTTTTGTGAGAATCAGTTCCAAACCATGCTAGTTTAACCGTAACCATCAAAATTAGGCTTTACTTTTGTTTATTCACTTTGTAATAAAATAACATTGCTATTAAATCTACAATAACGACTCTACGATTATCTTATACCTTTAAAAGGTTATATTTTAATATGACTTAAGAAACGAGTGTGTGTGTGTGTTTTATAGCAAAGCCACATCGGAATATCTGCTGTGTACTCCGAGGGGAATCAAACCCTTGGTTTTAGCGCTGTTCCATCGTGGGGCTTAAGAAACGATTAGGAATTTATTACCATTCCCACTCACTTCATTTATAGGTACTAAATAAAAAAACAAATAAATAGAGGCTTTAATTGATATTATAGTTGCTAATTCAGGCTACATAATCTATTTTTAAACATACTCAGCCTTTTAGGCTTAACTCAATAGATTATATTACATTATAATCTTTTTCTGTGTTTAACTAACGTTTGCTACTTGCAGGTTTTCCTATAGCCTTATCTATTGTACTTCTTCAAGAAAATTGTCATTTTCTGACTTCATAGCAAAAACAAGACTTAAAAATTGAATTTGTGTTATTTGTGGGTGAGTAATTTAGGTATAAAGGCTTTATAAAAAGTGTGGTTTTGTAAAAACAAGAGTAGAGCTTTCGATTTCTGTAAAACAATTTTAAGACCATTATGTTGTTTTCTGTATTTTCCTATTCATTCAGTTTCAGAGATCATCCAAAAAAAACAGCGGCCTAATATTTAGTGTGTTTGACTGTGAAACTGCGGTTCCATGGTTCGCGTCCCGTTAATGCAAAAAAGCAACAACAACAATAAAACGTCTGGGCTGGACGTGGCTTTGTGTTAGTGTGCCGGACAATGAATCCGATGGTTTATGGTTTGCGACTCGTCGCCGTATATCGTTATAAGAATAACGATAACGTTTCACTATTCGATTAGTGTAACTGAACAGTTGGGCGGCGGGTGTTGTTGTCTAGCTGCTTTACCTTAGTCTATCACTTTGAGAGAAGAAAACAAAAGCATAAATGAAAAATTAGCGATTTTGTACAGAGTTCACAATAATTACTTTGGTTTTAGCAGTTTTGTGCAGTGACAACGATAGGGGTCCAGTTGCACACGTGTAAAATCACATCATGTTCCTATTATACATTCCTCGTCTTGAAGGAGGAACATGATGTGATTTTACACGTGTGCAACTGGACCCATTATACATTCCTCGTCTTGAAGTACATACGTTAACCTAATTAAGTTTTGTTTACTCTGAAAAAAATGTGAAAAAATGCTCATTTATAATAATAGGTAGAATTGCTATTTTAAAATCTTATTGTTTCACGTATGGGTAAAAATTATACAGAAAAATGGTATAAAAGATGTTTGAAGTATACATGAAATATTGATAACGTTTTATGAAAACTCGAAGTAATTAACTAACATGATAATACCTGAAACTAAATGTAAAATAATGAGTACTGATAAAGTTAAAAAGGAATAATTTACACGATTATTGTTACTGATTAGCCTGGAAATATATGTGCCGACGGGTACTATATTATATTATGGTCTGACAAGCCTGGATGATTAAAACTTGAAACCTGCTTGTCACGAATTTGAATCCCGCCACCGAACATGGTCGCCCTTTCAGTCTTGGGGGCGTTATAAAGTTGGGATCAATCCCACTTTTCGTCGGTAAAGAGTAGCCAAAAAGCTGGCTGTGGATGATGTTGATTAGCTACCTTCCTTCTAGTCTATCACTTCTAAATTAGGGACGGCTAGCGCAGATAGCTCTCAAGTAGCATTTCGCGAAATTCAGCAAACATGGAAACCTTATTAGATTACGTTGGAGCTGAAAGCTATGCAGATTTATGCATTTCTTGTAGTCATTGCTGAGAGACTTACAATAGACACCTCACTCTACTTATTTAACTAACTAGAATAAAATAATATTAATACTTATAAAATGTAATTTCTATTACAATAACTGAAAAGTTGTGTCGTATTAACTGTGCAAACCCAAATAAAAAAAACAACAAAAACATCGCAGTTGGAATAAAATGCTTTGTTTTCTTTAACACATATATCTAAAGTTTCTATATTTGGAAATCTATGTTATCATAATAAGATCAGCTCCAATCGGAATATAGAAATGACAATAATGAAGGAACTGCTGATATTGACGTACTTTTCGTAGTGTAGAAACTCAGTGATAGTTAAGATCTTTTGTTTGTTTGTTTTTGAAGCTCGCGCAAAAGCGCCACGAGGGCTATCTGCGCTAGCCGTCCCTAATTTAGCAGTGTAAGACTAGAGGGAAGGCGGCTAGTCATCACCACCCACCGCCAACTCTTGGGCTACTCTTTTACCAACGAATAGTGGGGATGACCGTCACATTATAACGCCCCCACGGCTGAAAGGGCGAGCATGTTTGGTGGGACGGGGATTCGAACCCGCGACCCTCAGCTTGCAAGTCGAGGATAGTTAAGAGTAATGTAGCGTACAACATTCTTCTTTTTCTTTACTGTTTGGAGGAGAGAGACAAAAACACGTTTTATTTCTGTAAAATATAATAATTATTACTTTTGTGTGACGAAGTAGATTTATTAAAGCTGATAACAAAGAAACAAGTTAAATTATATTGGTTTGGTTTCTGTGAATGGCTTGAGATATTAGTATAAACATGTTAGAGAAAATGTAAGCTTGTTTATAAATATATTGTTTGTTCTTACAGCATTAAAAATAAAGACTGAGCTCACATCTTACAAATTTTCAAAAATATATGAGTGACAATTTCACTTTTATTTTTAACCACTCTTTCTTGGTTAGCAGATTAAAAACAGAGTATAAAGCAATAAAACAACTGGCATTTACGTACTGGAGATAAAAAAAAAGAGGTTTTGGTATTGAAAATAATGCGCAAGTTGTTATAAAATAGTTGTTATGCCAGAGTAAACAGGACACGTTATTCTAAACAACTGAAATTAAAGGCATACACATTTTAAAATGAGAGTAATTAAGAAACTGGAATGAACTCTTTTTGATTTTCAGTTGAGTATTAATGACATCCATATCTAAATATTATCTGAGCTACTTTCATTACGAAATCTTAATAATTTTTAAAAAGAAGAAATAAAAATTTAAAGAGAAGAGTATCATTAGTATTTTATAAAAATATAGAAGACGAAACTTCTACGGAGGGATTCTTCACCTTAAATGACATTATAATTTGATAAATCTGAATGTCAGAGTAATTTACTTCTCCCCTGTATTACTAGTAACTGGTTCCAGATAAAGAAAGTAATAAAAACATTAATGTTTATTGGTAATATTAACGTTAATATAAGACATATATAAAGAAAAAGTAAATTACTACGTAAACCTACTGGTACAGTACGGTTTATATAACAAAAATTACAAGACGAACTAGGTATATTTAAAATGGAAGATTTTAATAATCTTTTCTGATAAAGGTAAAAATGATGGTATATATATATATTTTGGTGCTCTTGGAGCATTGTCAAGAAAGATAGTGTTGTCACATCTTCCAGTTACCACAAGAGTACGCAGTGTAAACGGCCTCTGGAGCTACCTGTATACAGAACACTGCAAATAAGGGCAAACGAAGACATGTATTACATTATGTTTCTGTTTGCTTTACGGCCCATTTTACCGCGCTATGTGCACTGATATTATTGATTATTGCATTCCTGTTATATATACCTCTAAATCTCGAAAAAAAAATACAAGTCAGAAATACAAGAAATCGAACAGTTTGGATCACAATTGATCTAAAAGAAGATGTATTAGAAAGTGAAAAGGCTCGGAATATCATGTAGGAATAATTAACATACCTTTTTTATGTAAAATTAACTATAGGTATTTAAGGAATAAAGTCATTATCGTAATACGATAATATTCAGTACTGAAGGTATAATGCAATTTGGAATACATTAAATGAATCAATAAACAAAATAAAAAAAACAAGAACAGTTAAACAGATCGTAAGTAATGTGTCTGCTAATTTGACTGGGATAGATACATTAAATAATTTATTAATTCTTTTGCAATATTTGTATATATGAATAAACCATTTGAAGCTTTGTGCTGTCAGTTTCGGTTTGTGTTTCAGTAACCGCTTCTGAAGAAGCTGTAAAGCCAAGCGTTGAGTGGTTAATGAAATAAAAACAACATTTTGGTGTTAAAAGGTCATTTATTTCTAGTAAACAAATAGAATTATCTACATTATAACCAGTTATAAATAAGGAAAAATGATAATAATTATAGACCAACGGCTATTCTCTCATCTAGTGAGAACATAACCGAAATGTATAACAAATAAACTATGATCATATTTAAATAAACCTAACATAATCACATCTGATCAGTAAAGAATCCAGAAAAATAAAACCACGATCGAGCTATCAAAAAAATTCTCGGATAAAACAATTAAAAATCTGAATATTGGTAAATTTACTGGCGCGTTGTTCTTAGATTTCAATAATGGATTGTATAAAAGGAATTAAACGAGTTGTTTAAAAGTGATTCATCGAGCAGGTATATATATATATATATAAGTGAAATAGATGAAACATATAGTGGTTATATGTTAATAAAATATGGTGCTCCTCAGAGTTCTAAATTTGTGGCCAAATATTGTTTGTATTGTACATTGAGGAATGAATTAGATCTAGACCAACCATACATTGAGGAATGAATTAGATCTAGACCAACCATACATTGAGGAATGAATTAGATCTAGACCAACCATACATTGAGGAATGAATTAGATCTAGATCAACCATACATTGAGGAATGAATTAGATCTAGACCAACCATACATTGAGGAATGAATTAGATCTAGACCAACCATACATTGAGGAATGAATTAGATCTAGACCAACCATGCATTGAGGAATGAATTAGATCTAGACCAACCATTTATTGTATTTCTGTATCGATAACGGTGTGATTATGTTTAGTGATTTTGAGGTTAATAACGTTATTTCTAAATTGGTTTTGAATTTTGACAGCGTAAATAAATGGTGTAGTATGATTGATATACGTGTTAATACTACTGAAATAAAATTCAGGTGGTGCCACACTCGAAACAAATCATGTAATAAAATTCTAGATATGATTAGCCAATCACATAAACGTTTTGGTAGAAAATACTTATCGGGACACCATGGCATGTAATTGTGTATGCACGGAAAGAGATAGTAGAATAAAATATTTAGATATCTTTAACATACAACTTTTAGTGGTGTTCTACCCTCTATCATTCGTAAATTTATTTATCAACCAATCTGGAAATCCATATGAAAGTGTATGTAATTCTTATTTGAAAAAAAAGTGTACATTATTAAATAACATACTAAAAAAAAAGAATAAAGAGTATTTAAATGGGCAACTTTCAGATCGAGTCCCGTATGTAACCCCTAAGGACCATATGTTTCCAATGCGTTGAACGAATACGTCAGCTAATCTATTTATAGATCTTAAACACCTAAAATTCCACTTGTTTAAAGTAATACTCAACTACTTCAGTTCCCGAATACACCATAGGTTTGGCGACAATCGGAACAGAAGTTTGCCAGTTATAAGCAGGCGCAACGTACACAGAAGATTATAAATGTATTATGTTTACCGGAAGCCTAAATTATTAATTATGTTATACGTTTCTGTTCATATATGTTCCCGCAGATAAGTTGAATATTGCTTTGCGGGTTTGTGAAGAAGTAGATTAGATAACCTTTTGGTAACTTAAAAGTATTAAATGTATTTATATTATTGTGCGTATATATATATATATGAATATCTTTCAGTGTTGTGTCTTATATTTGTATCTAATGCACATTTTTTTTGTAAAGAAGATAATAATAGATATATTTCAACATTCAGTTTAGTGTAAGTAATTAAAAGCAACTTCATTTCGCTGTTTTAAAATACATTTCCACACTAAAAACAACCTCCTTATTTTTTTAATAGTAATGACCAGTCACGTGGTTAGCGCTAGTTGCTCTGGGCTACCGATTTAAGTAAGTAATGCGAGATTAAGTCAGTCTGGAACAAATCTTAAACCCTACTGGAGAGCTAGATCCAAACACCATCTGACGTGTCACATAAACACACGCCCCCCAGTGGCACAGCGATATGTCTGCGGACTTGCAACACTATAATCCGGGTTTCGATACCCGTGGCGGGCAGAGCACAGATAGCCCATTGTGTAGCTCCGTGCTTAATTACAAACAATCTTAAACAAACATAAACACACACACACGATGTTTATATATTGAATAAAGAATGTTCTTTGTGCTTTTGTACTATTTAATTCTCATGAACTCATTTTTGTCGAAAAATTAAGAATTACTAATTAATAAACATCTTGGTCGGATCTCCTGTTATTCCTTGAAAATACCATAAAGAGAATATAAGGGAAACCTGAGAATTTTGCTTAAAACTATATTTCAATTTTATGCTCTACCAGGACTTTCAAGAATTGTATGTCACCCATTTCACTAAGCAAGTTCATTAGCAGACCACCAATTTCGACTTCTCTATCTTCACATATAACCAACGTGCTATAAAAACCAAGATCATTAGTGTGAATTATTCGGAAAGTCAGTCAGGTGTGGAAATAAATAAAACAAATTGGGCTTGAATTTAAAAGTGTGTGACGAACCCTCAAGGCGGAATTTAATAGGGTTGAATACGAACAAATTTAGTGGAGGCTTCATTTCTAGCATCTGACACTCTGCAAAGCCATGCAAGGTCTTAGCATCACCATGTCAACCTAAAACTAAATTTTACTAATGTGTATCATTACAGGCAAATACCAGTTCATGCCAGTTCAATACAAGCAATCTGCTGTACATATCCATGTTGTTGGTCAGTCCACTCAATACTCCTCTAACTAAAACTAGCTAGAGTTATGGTATCAGAGAGAATGTCATTGATCCTTCTGAAGTTGACTGGCAGTTGAATAAAAAAGAAACTTGCTACCTTTCTTAATGTCCAATAGTATAAGGATAATTTGTTTTTCACTGTCCAACTGAACCACAATTAAAGTAGAAACTCCACCTCTCATGCTCAGAGTACCATCTGTAGGAATCTCGTTGCTGTGACGATAGTACAGCCATGGTAACAGGGTGTTTATATATCTTACTACTCACCACTGCAGCTGTACTGCAAAACCTTGTGGGATTTTCAGCAGCGAAGTTTTGAATGAACCTTAAGACTTATAAGATTTGGTAATGCAATGGGCTATCTTGGTAGTATAAATCTTCAATCTCACTGTTGAGGTATAGGAGTGCTTAATGTTAAATAGCCTGTCTCTGAGCCTAGCCAGTTAGTGCTAGTGCTAACTTTCGCAAAACTGAAATAAAATGTTCCCAAATGAAATTTGAAATATTTAAAAAAATAATAATATTATTTAGTTATCAATAAAATAATAACAACAACACATAAACTATTTAATGTTATTGTACAATATTAAGTAAAATAGTAGTAATTATACAATAATATTTTCTATTGAATGAGCAAAAATTAAACTTTTAAAAAAAATATTTCTAAAGAAAAGCTTGTGCTTTATAAAAAAAAAAATCGCCCGGCATGGGCAGGTGGTTAGGGCGCTCGACTCGCAATCTGAGGATCGCGGGTTCGAATCCCCGTCCCACCAAACATTCTCACCCTTTCAGCCGTGGGGCGTTATAATGTGACGGTCAATCACACTATTCGTTGGTAAAAGTGTAGCCCAAAAGTTGGCGGTGGGTGGTGATGACTAGCTGCCTCCCCTATAGTCTTACACTGCTAAATTAGGGACGGCTAGCGCTGATAGCCCTCGTGTAGCTTTGCACGAAATTAGAAAAAAACAAACAAACAATAAAAAATCACCGTTTCATCAAAACTTCTCTCAAGCTTCTTTTCTTAAATGAAAAGACATCATAAATTTCTAAAATAATTTAGAAATCCTAATCTTTAGTTTTCTATAGGAATAATTGAAATCCTAATCTTTAATTTTCTATAGGAATAATTGAATGTCCAATTATATGATCTTGGCTTATAGTGGACCTTGAATAGGGTTTGATTAATGTCATTTTAATAAGCTCCTTTCAGAGATGCAGTAGTCATGGACGTAATCAGAAATTTTATTAAAGACAAATATATTCATGATCTTCAGATAAGCCAATAATTCTGGAACAATTTTTGAAAAACTCTGTAGCATTCTCATGTGATTCCACACCATCAGAATCACAAAAATCACCATCTTGAAGTAAAAGTTGGAGATCGTGGAAATATGAAAAGAGATAATTGTTTACTTCCCATATTTAAATTTCTAGTATTATAGAAAAATTCAATTACTATGTAATTGATGACAGACTTTGTCGGCTATAAGTAAGAAATATTTAATTCTAAAAGCTTTCAATTTGCATTATATTAAACCATCAATACCTTTGAATGGAAGTATTTTGGTTTTCTTCTGCACATTATTGGTTTGTAAGAAACGTCTTATGTTCATTTCCTTTATACGTTCTCTGACTGAAATTACGACCAGTGTAAGTTCGCTCTCATGGTATTATTTTGAGAACGAATAAAAATGTTCTATATGTTTTCTAAACACATCTATTTGCAATTTAGAACTTTACATCAATTAATTAATTTAATTTAGTCGTACTAAGAGGTCATATTGAATACGCAAACTGAGCAAAAATATAAACGATTTTAGTTCATGACTTTCAATGAAACTACCTCAGTCTTGCTCTTTAAGTCATTTCTTAGTTTGCTTAGTTACTGCCTGATACTTAACCGCTTTCTTTCTATAAATTCAACGATACCATCTCGCACCTGACAACGGTTTGTCTCACAAAATAGGGCACTTTCTTTGAAAAACTGTTATCTTGTTGGAGAGGCTAAAAACCATGTATATATTATTTGTAGAATTCCTAAATCATGAAAGCTTTTGCAATAAATTGGCAATATCCCCAAAGACTAGATTCTATTTGTCACAGCTTCTTGGAAAACATTTTGGGATCTTTTTTTTTACGATTGCACTTATTTATGTTGCCCCCCTAGTTATAAAACTGGCAGCCCTTAAGGTTTAATCCGAAATAATTTAGTTAAGTTAGTAGAGTTTCTGCTAATCCATGGCCACTTGTGCTGTTTAAGGAAAGAAAAGGTATAAAATGCTTAACAACTTTAACGTTCATGCCTTTGCTTTTGATAAACTGGAGAATCCAATATATTTTTTCCTTGTAGCTGATTCATGGGTACAATCCGAAAGCAAAGAAAAGTATTTATATTGTTTGGTATGGCTAATTATTTTGTTGTATTTTACTTTTTGAGACAAGCAAGTAATTGACTCATCTTATCATGTGATAAATAATAAGCACGAATTTATTATTTTTTACTATTCTTCTTTAACATTTCCACACTATCGAATTATATTTAACTGATTGTTTAATTTGTCCTAAAAATGACCTTTTCAAAGGAATTTGTTTGGCATTGGACACAGTTTGGAACAAAACTCGTACATTGAATTTTATTTTACGACTATATCAACCATTATGCATTAACTTATTCGCCATTTTTTGTCATACAGAAGTTTGAAATTCTGTCCATTCTGTCAAACTTTCATTTTCTGCAACAGTGTTTTCTGTATTTTCTTCTTTTGTAATAACTAAGTTTTGTAAAATATGGATTTTGGTTTAGTCAATAACCTCCTTTGACTAACAATAATTTTTTTCTATTTTCCTCTTCTTTTGTTGTTCAGCCCAACTGTTTAAATTTCTAAACTTTTACTTCTTTTTTCTGCTTGGCATGTTGTCTAATTGCGATATTTGATACACTTCTCCAGAAGTAATTCTATTGTGTATCTTTTATTCTGTCACATATACGTTCAATTCGGAGTCAAATTCACAAATGACTGCTCACATAGTCATTTGTAAATCAGTTACAAATGAGCAAATAATTGCAACACAAAATGATTAGTAATGCTTCACTTCTAATTTGTTAATTTATTATCACATGAACTCACTTCAGCTGTTTGTGTTCCTTTTATGTAGCCCTTGGAATGTCTAGAATCTTAGAAATAGACGTTCATACTCCATGTGGATCAAGATCTGGAAAATAGGTCCGGACATGTAAATCAATGGGAGCATATAGTGGGCTGGTTAAAGAAAGAGGTGGTTGCATCATGGTGTTTGCATCAAGACTTCCTATATAGTGTCTTTGAGATTGTATGAGTTGATCTGTTTCACATTGTTCTCATTAGTTTCTGGGGTTGATTCCTTTGCTGACCAGTTTGTGTTTGGCACTCTGAAGTTATTAACACCTAATTCTTTATCTTGACCAGAAGAGCAATTTGTTGCAACGTTGAACATTTGGTATGGTTGTTCTATTCAAACACGAGCCTCTAAATAACCTCTGTCAACTTTGGCAGCCTGACCGTATAAGAAGTTCTCAAGAAACAGTCTGCTTCATCTAATTGTGAAGTTTTACTGGCTAATGATAACTGTTTTTCAGTAATGTTTTTATTCTCTCGTGACGCCAACTAGTGATGGGGTTCAGAAATGCTGATCGATGACAATCTAGGAGTCATATAAAGACCTTTCCACTCAGTTTCAGAACATTTTGGTATTACAACTCCGTGGTGATCAGAAGTCATAAGCTTTTCTAACATTTCGAATAAAAAAAGCCAGGAAAGAGAACTAAGTCAACAGGAGACAAGATGGAAAGCTGTCGTATGACTCTTTGGATCTAAAGTGAGAACCCCATATCGAAGCGAGAATGTTTCTGGACCACATAGAGTTCTTGTGACCGTGGTCATGCTCTAACAGCTGTCTCCTTCATTATTTCTATGCCAAATACGTACAAACTTACAGAAGTATAAAGAGGCACGTAAAACATGTCAGACCTAAAAATGTGTCAAAATAAACCTATTGATGACAATAAAATTGTTCTTAATCAGTTAATCATTGGGCGATTCTCATTTACATAATTAGAAAAATCAGAGTTTTGATTTCTCTATCTCCATGTATAAAAACAAAATTTGAAACCAGGTTAGCGAATTATCCAACAAGATTGTCAGGTGTGAAACTGGAAAAGGTTGGGTTTGTTATTCGAAGCATGTGAGTTTCTAGGTACGAATTAGACGAGTTCAAGGTTAGACACATTGTCTAGGACTTGTAACTAATACTTTTTAAACATTGCCTGGCTAAAGATGTTTCACAGTTTGACTAGACTTCATTGCTTACAAACTTTACTTTCTCTCATCCAACCACCCTTTAATTAAATGAATCAGTCTTTCCCAACCCGAAAATATGTTTTTCTTAGATAATCTTCTTTGTGATAACTAATATCAAAAGCCTCTCCAACACCGAGATAATCAATAACATCATAAAAAGTTAACAGATTAGTATAATCTTCATTAAATACTACTACTTCTTAAACATTGTTTCTGTATAGTATGTTACAGAAGCACACAGATTATGATATCCGAAGCTACGTAAAACAACCTTTAGAATTGTCGCAGGAAACAATCCCATTAATTAGAAGTGTGGGTTGCTAGATTTCAATAGCACTGAAATTTAGAAATTAAAACTTGAACACGCTATCTTTGTTTTTAGAAAGCGTAATTATATCATAATAACTAAATATTCAATATTACAGAAATAAAATTTATTATTATATAATTATTTCTGTGGACAATATTTTAAGATAAAACTGTTTACATTCTAACTAAATACCTTGTAGTACTGAAAAGCTGCTACAATTTTCCATTTCAAAATTGTTCCATAAAACACAAGAAAATCTTGCAGAGAGAGAAGCATTTTGATGAAAGTATTAAAACTTATTTTGGTCGCTACTTGTCCTCTCTATTTTTGCTGCTTCGCATAGCCAAGGGGTCAACCAAACATGCTCACCCTTTCCGCCGTGGGGAAGTTATAATGTGACAGTCAATCCCACTATTTGTTGGTAAAAGACTAGCCCAATAATTGGCGGTGAGTAGTGATTACTAGTTGCATTCCCTCTATTCCAGTGGTTCCCAACCTTTTGTGACCTTCGCGCCCCCTAAGGAAGACCTCGCGCCCCTCCCCTAAAAAGTGTGCATTAGACATTTCCTCTTGGTGACATTTGAGGGAAAACGAATCTTCTATAGGCCTCTTCCGTGCACCCCCCCTGGACCCTCATTTCGCACTTCCAGGGGGTGCCAACACCCCTGGTTGGGAATCCCTGCTATAGTTTATCACTGCTAAATTAGGGACGGCTATAGCGCAGATAGCCCTCGTGTAACTTTGCGCGAAATTCGAACCAAACCAAAATATTTTTGATGTATATTAAACATCTAATAATGAAATGAAATACATTGAAATATCAAAC
>NW_013665813.1:768877-774707 GCF_000517525.1 Limulus polyphemus | reverse complement strand
TTTTTTGATGTATATTAAACATCTAATAATGAAATGAAATACATTGAAATATCAAACATAACACTCAAAACATTTGTTAAATATCATTGTTATTCATAAGCGGTGGTACTTTCGAAATACATTTCTATTATAAACGTTGATGAAAAAATTAATAATGTTTATTAACGTTGGCAAAGGATAAAATATACAGATTTTCTAGGTGAAAATAAGGTATTTTTGTTCCATTTGGAAAATAATTTGTTTTTTAAAAAATTCACATAAATATAATGTAAGTAACCCAACAAACTAACTACACGTAATATAAAGATGCTTGGCTTTTCATTCTACATTGTCAGTTGAACGTACAACTTTCAAAATGCTTTGCAGTGTACTTAGTAAAATATTCATTTTGAACAATACCATGTGTGTGAAATGGTAACATTGTTTGAATAAAACATATTAATACACTCTCCAAGTTCTCTTATTTCGTAAAAGAGTGTAACAGCAGAATATTATGTTCAGCTTTACCCTTTCAGAATGCTAGAGCTTTGATTGATATTGACAATGTAGTTTAGAAGATATTAAAAAAATATATAAGTTGTTGAATAAATAGAGTTGTTTAAACATTTGTTTAACAAGAAGTAAAAGCTTGTGGCGGAATGCTACAAGTTCTTCAAATACCTATAGCACGATAGGTTTCTTTTTTGTGAGTGTAAAACACTTAAATACTCCAGTTCGATATAAGTTGTTTTCTGGACACTGATGTAACAGTTTAGTTTTCCTAATAAACGAGTGAGCAAACCTTTACTAATTCAACTTTACAGTGAACTTAGATGTTTAAAAGTGCAACCTGATACTAGATTCACGTTAATAATGTCACCAAATCATTCGTTAATATAGTTCAACCAAGTAGAGCTAATTAGGGGACTAATTATCTCTAGTAACTAACATTGTATCAAGTGAAAAAAGAATACACGAAAAAATAATTGAACAATACTGAGAAATATTTCTGCTATGAAATGCGTGGAAGAAATTTATTTTAATTTTCATTTAACATTTAATATCTTCAATATAATTATATTTCATAAGCACGTTTATCTTTTGTTAATATATTCAATATAATTATATTTCATAAGCAAGTTTATCTTTTGTTAATATATTCAATATAATTATATTTCATAAGCACGTTTATCTTTTGTTAATATATTCAATATAATTATATTTCATAAGCACGTTTATCTTTTGTTTATTTTCTATTGTTTCTTATTTTGTTGATACTCTATACACAAGTGTCATATAAAACAGTTCTTATTTCATTGTAAGTAATGAGGTTATCCTCAGAAAATCTTTAAGATGGTTATTAACTACTTATATTATTATTATTTTATAAATATCGTGTCTAGTATAATCTGTAACTAAAACGTTCTTCTTACCCTGTCCATGAGTTGAATTCTACTTGTTATGAGTTATTACATTTTCAAAGTATGTATGCTATAAGATTTGGTAATGGTGTGCTTAATCTGTCATATATGGCTCTTTTTACAGCTTCGACGGTGCTTAATGATTGTAATAAAGACAAATCGTGGCCCACGTGCAAGGAAGAGTTATCGTCGACAGAAAATAAATGCAAATATATTGTTTTTACTTTGAATAAAATGTGCGTGATAGTTTTATACGTATAACGCTTGTGAAACACGTTCACATAATTTTCTGCAATAATTCCAGGAAATGATGGCGTATTTTCAATCTTTATTTACGCTTAGTCCATAAAGTCACGATTAATGTGCAGAGGCTGACAAATGCAGCTCTGATGTGTCATTCCAGACCTCCAGTTCGTCAAGTTATTTCTATCATAAAAGTAGTTCTTGGACATTGGTGGTAATAGCAGCCCTAGCACAGAGTTGCCACATTAAGACAGAGTAGGTTATGACAAGAAAAAAAAGAATTCGTTTTGTGGCAGTAAGTTTGTAATAAAATGAAGCTGTATTCACATTGAAACTAGTAAGGTACAATGCAATTTTTTTAAATTAGTTTATTTTGTTGAACAATAACCCTTTCCTTCAATTAATATTGGCGACTTTCCAAGAAGGCATGCCTATGTTTTAGAAACAAATAATGAAATTTTCAAGATTAGATTTATTTTCCTTAACTGGAAAAATTATGGAAAACGAGAAAGCAAGCAACGATAAAAAAGAAACAATGCGTACAAACAATTTTGTTTGTGTTCGGTGTCTTTTTTTATTTTCTGAGCTCAGTTAATGAACTTGAATATAACACGACAAGATTGCTTTAGTGTGATGAAATTGACCCAAAAGAATGTTCCAGAATCTAAAAAAATTGTTTTAGTATTGCGAAACCAACACCGTCGTGTAGATTCTAGAATGAGAAATATTGATTCTGTGAAGTCAACTCACCGGCACATTTCCGAGCAACAAAACTTGCTCATGTGTGATTAATTCAACCCACGGGAACATCCAAAGTAACAAAGATTGTTTTAATGTTAAGAAACTGACTCAACGAAACATTCCCGAATAAAAAAATGTATGCTTAAGTATGATAAAACCGACCTTGGAGAATTGGTCAGGTGAAAACGATTTGTTTTTAAGACCGGTCCACTGAAATATTTCAGAATAATAAAGTTTTCATTATATGCTATTAAATATAACGGTTCCTACTCCATCTTCGTAGTTTGAACACTATGAATAGATAAGGTCTTTTCAAAGTTATATTATTTTGTCTATTATTCATTAGCGGTGGTGTTGAATGTTAGTAACAAGTGTTGGATGTTAGTAACAAGTGTTGGATGTTAGTAACAGGTGTTGGATGTTAGTAACAGGTGTTGGATGTTACGATTTTTATTTACTGAAACTTGCAATGATTTAACGATTATATATCTGATAATTATCGTACAATGTAAAGTTGTACATGACTGCAGATATTCGATGTTATATGAGATATTTTAATGGTATCAGTCTGGTTTCTTTAGACATTAATATTTGAATGTTAATAACAAGTGTTGGATGTTACGATTTTTATTTACTGAAACTTGCAATGATTTAACGATTAAATATCTGATAATTATCGTACAATGTAAAGTTGTACATGACTGCAGATATTCGATGTTATATAAGATATTTTAATGGTATCAGTCTGGTTTCTTTAGACATTAATATTTCAAGTTTGATAGTTTAAGTTCCTGAAATTAAATGTGCAACTTAAAGATCCCAGCACGATTCCGGTGGAGTTCTGTAAGTACTTTAAGTGGTTTCGTTAAGTGCAAAGTATTAGAAACTTAAAAAACAACAAAAAGAACTGATCCATACATAACAAAAATGTTAAAACCCTTTCTGCCTTTCACTTAGACGTACAGACAACAACGTTATGTACCGACAGAGAATCTACACTATACTCTGACGTACTGAGGAAAAGTAACGGATTAGGGACGCTATATCTAGGTAACTACAAGTGTTTGAATGCTGCGACAGAGTTACCAAAATACACTTCAAGGTACGTAAGACAGCCTGGAGGATCCAACTTTCTATATGAAATAATTTTATAGGAAAAAAAGTGCTCACAAAACTTCAATTTTTTTTCAGATTAACAAAAAAGAAGATAATCTATGTTTTTTTACCTAAGCATATCTTGATCGTAAATCGTACTTTCATTGTTCATCAATTATCCATCGTCAGACTTATCAAGTTGTTTCCGAAATGTTCAAAATGAGAAATTTATGCTTTCTCATTGGTTGTTCATAAAAGAATGACGACGAGTGTAGTTTTATCAAATTTATGAAAGGTGTTCTTGTTAAAACTTTCTACTCACTCGTTATGTTCCTTGAAAACAAATAATCTTCTATTTCATTAAGATCATAACGCTATTTTTACACTGTTAACTATATAGAACAAAAATATTTGTTTCGGTATTTTTTTGGGGGGGGGATATAAGTTTAATGCAATTGTAAGTTTTGTTTATACTGTTTCTCACAATATTTTCATAATTTTTCAGAAATTTCCTGAAAATTAATTGATTAGAATTTTTTTCTGGCTTGCGCTTTTCAAAGTAGGTTATTAAACACGGGGGATAAGACATATGTTTGCAGAAATTGGAATCAACTCTTTCTGCTTAAAAATAGGACTGATAATATCGTTCTTATCATTATTACAGAGCGAATTTTGACAATATGCTCTCATGTTTCCGAAATTTGATTGATAACTGACGTATGTATCTACAATAACGCTGGCAATATAACTGAAGCGCGACGTTTTTATCCTGTCCAGTCTTTCTATAATAAATTGCTACGTACTTGACGATGTTTGTAAATAGGCGTTGGTTGATAAAATGAGTTAACTGGATTCTGTTTATCCAAACTACAGATATATACCTTCTAACCAAAGTTATGTTGGTTATCCTGGTATCATCCTTGGAAGATGTAATCATATCTAAATTACGCTACTATAATTACTGTACCACATTAAATTCATAGTTCAAACAACATAGACCCGTTCTGAAATGCTTGTAATATCACAACTTGTATGACTTTCTGTCAGTCATGACGTTATGTCCTGTTGATATAGCACCTTGAGAGCACGTGCTCATTAACTGTTCACAAACTGTTGTATGAAACCCATCGCTTGTAAGTATGCTCGTTTAACAACCGGATATTGAGATGTCTTCAAAACTTTTCTGTGCAGAATTTCTCTTGTTACAATTTTATATTAACTGCAATATTTCAAGTGTTGGAAATGAAGAATAATTGGTGCATAAATAAATGACAAAAATACGAAATATTAGACAAAATTATACCGTTATATTGATGTGCAGTTAATTTTATTGGAGCCTACCTTGACGTTCGTTGTTCATGTTTCGTGGTTAATTTTTTGCACCAATAAAGTTTATGTAAAGATGAAGATACAAAAGATGTACTATCAAAGAAGGTACATTATGATGTTGGAAATGTTGCCCATTAACTTAAGTAGTTAACATTTCAGTATTTATCAGAAACAGAGGTATTGGATAATTCACTTTTCATATTGTTTACAAGCACGTTATATCAGTAAAAGACATATAGAGGGATTGTTAGAACTTCATATTGTTTACAAGCACGTTATATCAGTAAAAGACATATAGAGGTATTGTTAGAACATTTGGAATATTTAAAAGACATATAGAGGGATTGTTAGAACTTTTGGAATATTTTAACGTATTATTTACATGAACATTCAACAATTTAGAGCAATAACATTATATTTCTTTAGTAAAGACATAGTAGATTAGGTTAAGCATAAGTCCAAAACCTTGTCTTTGATGGAAATGCTGCTTTTTAGAATGATCATTATAGTTTCTTCAGGAAGTATTAGAAGTAGTAAAATAGAAGAACAAACCTTAGATAAAATGGAGATGCCCATTAGAGAAGGCAAGGGCACATCACAGAACTATTATTCATGCAAACATCAGTTACAATACAAAATGTTCGTTAGCTAAAGAATTTCACATAGGTTCATTGACTATAATCCAAATCCTCAAGAACAGTTTTAACTAGGGGAGGGAGTTTCTTTTGGGTCACACTTCTAACCATAAACGAGACATTTTCCAAAACTATGATGACTATGTGGTGTCGTTATTAAGTTTGATGAAACAAGTGTTTGTTGAAATGTGATCTGCTCAGAAATATAATCATCCATGGTCACCAAGGGCCGACATGTTGCAATTGATATTGATGCTCGGAAGACGCTTGTTGAGTCTAACCCAAAGCAACACACTCGTGAAATGGCCCTGAAATTGCATGTCTCTCATGATACGGTACGTAAACATCTAAGGAATATGGGAAAACTCCATAAAGAAGGTGTTTTGG
>NW_013665813.1:761446-767877 GCF_000517525.1 Limulus polyphemus | reverse complement strand
AGTTAGAACAAATTATCTCTTTCATACGTTACTATCTACATATCACGTTTATAACGCCCCCACGGCTGAAAGGGCGAGCATGATTCGAGCCCGCGACCCGCAGATTGCGAGTCGAGCGCCCTAACCACCTGGCCATGCCGGGCCACCAAGTATGGCGGCTAAGCTTCTTCGTTTTTAATTTAATACGAATATTTTTAATTTTATTACATAAGGTTTCATCATCAAATCTAATTTTGTTACATAAATGCTAAACTAAAACAAGTCAATACAGTGATATGGTCTCGCTTTTTTAAAGAGGTTTGGAAGTTGTTTCTCGTGAATTAAACTAAAAGTCGATATCGTTGGAAGTGTGAAAGAACTGAAATTAGAGTCTTCTTTGAATAACCTGGTTCAGAACTTCGGTATCCTCTTGTAAATCCTGAGCTGAACTTTTTTACATTTTAAGTTAGAAGATTTTACTTCAAGTTGGGGACAGTAAGAAATATTACCGAACTGAACGGAAAATTATTGCTTCTTTCTCGCTTATTCCCGTTTTATAGCCAACCTACACCCCAACTATTTATCTAGTTATAAGGATCTGTTGACAACACACGAATGTTTTTCACGATCATGTGTGAAACCTTCTAATTTGTATATATATAACTACACCAAATTTTTAAAACTGAAATTCAAGACATATTTGCAAACTGCCCCTGACAGTAAACTTCAAAATTTCAACGTTTAATAAAAACAAATCTAAATCTAAAGTAAATAAAAATTCATAAAATTTTATCGTGATTTGATAAATCTTATTTTATCTTATTTGGGTTTTGACTTGTTTTTGCTATACATCATAATTTTGAAAATTGCAGTGGGGCAGTGTGTGAAGTTGTCTTGAATTTCACATATAAAAAAAATATTTTTGCTTTGTTACATTATTTTATCATTGTTGCAGAGTGCTGAATTTTCGTCTATATATTCTTGATACAAATTGCATAATATTGCTATTTACATAAATGTTTGTGTGTGGTTATGTGTGAACATCCAATCATTTGATTAATAAACTCCCTCCTGCACGACCATAGTGGTAACGTACTAGATCTAACTCAATCATATTTATTCAGTACCAGTCAGTATCTAAACACCTGGGCACACTACCTTCCATCAGTAATTTTAAAATAGCCTGAAGTCTCATTGAAAATGGTCTTGTGTACGTGACTGCTGTCCTGATTGGCTTCTCGTGTTCGATTGGAATGTTAGAGACCACAGTTTTTATGAGCCACAAGGTTGCACTTTGATGTGAGAAGAGAAACACCCGACTACATAACCTGTTATAGGTTTGACTCAACACGTGTATCCCTTACATACCCAAAGCATGTATGGATGTATTTCTCTAGCATGATGTCTAGGACCTTTACAATTCGTTCGTAACACAGAAGTTTGAAGTCTGTTATAAAATGCTTATATATGATACTATAAGATACACGAACATTTTTTAAAATATTCACCATTTCGTGCACAAGCGATGTAAATTCAGTAGCAAATTTCGTAATAACTAGATGCAATTTACGCCTATAGCTTTACAGTGTATGAAGCTGGTGCTTCTAAAGTTGCCAAGAAACGGAATAAGGAAAACGAAATAAAACTATAGAACATGTGTAGGAGAGACCTGTCACCTAAAGCTAAATATTACAAGAATAGCAAAATTTCAACATTGTTGTTCATTTGTTTTCATAACAGAAATAATAATAACATTATTACGTTCGTCATATTTTTACATCTGTGTCTCGCCCAGTGTTAACTTAAATTTTCCTAATGGCCGTAAGGACCAGGGTAAAGGACTGTAGGAGGCAGAGGGTAAATTACTCCCACCATCTAAGAAGAATAAAATAAGCTAATAATAAAACGCATTGTTTTGTTTTTACTGGGTGTAGTGTAAAGCTACAGTACAATCCAGTACTACGTGACATATCATTACAGCTTCACTTTAGAAAGATCAAATAGTTTCCAGGGGCCTAGCGGCTTTTAAAGTTCGGTAATAATTTGCCCCCTCCTCCAAATTATGGTATTTATTGTTAAGACCTGTTAAAGAATGTTCATAGCACTCTCTTAAAAATCCATACAAATGTTAAATATAAATCTCTTACGATTCTGATGTGGTTGCGCTTGAAAGAGATAGTTTGTTCTAACTGAACGTGATACGTAGATAGTGACGTATGAAAGAGATAGTTTGTTCTAACTGCCCTAATTTAGCAGTGTAAGACTAGAGGGAAGGCAGCTAGTCATCACCACCCACCGCCAACTCTTGGGCTACTCTTTTACCAACGAATAGTGGAATTGACCGTCACATTAAAGCTACACGAGGGCTATCTGCGCTAGCCGTGCGCGAAATACATAACAAACAAACTTTTACAAATATACTAAATTTCACATTATAAATATACCCTTTAAGTTAACAGCGATGCAGCACACACTGAAAAACCCTTTTTAAAAAATCAACACATAACTGAAAACCCTCCGACTATAGTATGCAATCCAACCAAAATTTAAAACAATAGAAAATACAAAATTGCATTTTGCACATAGCACAATAACACATAGCAGGTCCTTAACAATAACTTTCTTCATCAGATTATCTTTTTATTACATAAAAATATAAAATAAATAGTATAAACCATTAACACAATAGGATTAAACTACACAAAACAAACCCTTTAAATAGTCAAAATCAAAAATAAATCCCTCATTGGTGTTTAGATTGTAAAGAGGACTGTAATTATCCAGTTCCAATCACACTTTTTCTAAAACTACTTTTAGTGACTGGGTAATTTCAGTTTTGTAATCTATCCTGTATTAAACAGGAACTTAATCACTTGCTCTTGTACTTTGACAACCATGTAACAAGACCTATCCAGCCTTAAGAGAACTGAGCTGACCATCAAACCTTTTGGAGTAAGCTGCTCATTGTCCTCTCACCCAGGTCAGGCAAGGTTCAGGTAGTGCACTGGACAGGCAAAACAAATATTTTGCTTCCTCCGTTTCTCCATCACAGAATGATGTCCAGACAGGTAGTGCACTAGACAGGCAAAACAAATATTTTGCTTCCTTTGTTTCTCCATCACAGAATGATGTCCAGACAGGTAGTGCACTAGACAGGCAAAACAAATATTTTGCTTCCTTTGTTTCTTCATCACAGAATGATGTCCAGGTGGAGGCGTAATTGCCATAGTCTGCAGCTTGTAAGTCATGGGAGGATCAGGATCACCCTGCCAATTCACTGGATACACAGTGTCAGGATGTATGGGCGGTTGGTTAACCCTGGGCTGAGCTTGAGCTTATTGCAATATTGGTGCCTGGGTAGGCTGGTTTGTCCAAGTTACAGCCATTCAGGTTTATTTCTCTCTCATGATTGGTTCAAAGTTACCACCATGTAGTGTATCACTAGTGAAATTGCATTAAGAAGGGCAGGAAGATCTCTCACACCAAAGTAATTTTACTAGGTAGCTCTTTCATACATTTGTCAATAATGATATCCTCATGATCTGCTAAAGCCATTACAGGGTAATCCTCACCATGCAAATGAAAAATGTCATCCGTGTAAGTGGCCAAGCTCTCTGTGGTATCCTATTTCTATGCCTAGATATTGGTTTGATGGATTGCTCAATTTTCTACTGGCAGAATGTGGCAATGACTGTCTTGCAGTCCCAAAGTTTCAACTCACTCAAATGCTCAATAGAGTGGACTACATCATCAAAACTCAAGACTAGGTATTGTACAGCCTGCTCTGAAAACCAGACATTTTAAGCAGTTACTTGTGTTTATAATAGTGTAGGATATTAGATAGTCACTTGTATCGGTGAAGATCTTAATCAAACTGTTTAAAACTAACATTATCTAATTATAAGATAATGTCAGATTATTTATAGTGTTTAGTGCTTCAGAAAATAATCAAATATTCCTCCACTGCTTGAATGTTGAGAGACTGATCTGTTTTGTTTCATTTGGTCAGAAAATGTCTCTCATGACCTCTCAGTCTCTCCTAACCAAGATGTCTTTGACATTACTGGTACAGTGAGGTAAACATGCTCAGGGACTTCAACTCTTGTATGAGTAGTTGCTTTCTGATACAGGGTGACAGTGCAATGAGTTAGCATAAACAACTCATCTGTTTGTCCCGTGTAACCCCAAGCTCATCTGTGATCTATAGATGCCTCTACAGTATACCTTCCAGCGTGGAAAGGCTCAGCATGCTCCAATGTTCACCTACATCAGTATTTGGCACACGTTGTCTCACCTCCCAGTGAGATAGCTCCTGTTAGCTAATGTTATCCTTCACTGGTAGCACTAGCCTGTTCTAAGTATTCTCGGGTTGCTTTGATCAGAACTGTGGTTGGTTTAATATGGCTTGTGAAGGCCTAGGAGTCTGATACAGACTACCACACTCGGCCTCAAAATTACCAGGTACAAAACCACTGCAACAAACTCAACAATCTTCAGTTGCCCGTGCTTCCATTGAATTGAGATTGATCCTCAGGGGGAGAGCATGAACACCCATTCTGGGTGCATCAGACAAAGACAGCTCTCCTCCCCAAGCCGTTGGCTGCAACAAGATGGAAGTCATGAACCTTTCAGCATTTTTGAAAATCCAGTGTCCAGTAAAGGACTTTTCCTAGGTTAACAACTCTCTCAAACAACTGTGTATCCCCCTTGGCTGATTCCTCCTCTTGATCATAATTCCTTCAGGTTGTGGAAAATGCAATTTCCTTAACAACGAAGCTTCTAAAAACGTAAACACAAGAGTAGTAGAAAGACCCAACATACATAACAGCAGAAAACAGAAAACTTTTAAATTAAAGAATCCCTGTCATCACGACACTAAATATTTTCCCTTCTTATCTATTTTGTAGTATATTCAGGTCAAACTAATTTTCTTTAGAGCAATGTTAATAACAAATTCATTAATAGTCTTACTTCACTAATTTGGGTTTTTTGATATGCTTAATTAATAAAGTCTTTCTAATGTGAAGACTTTTTTTCATTTGTATTTCTTCCCATAATCCTTAGAGCAATGGGATAAGTCTGGTGAATATTTACGAGTTTGACTGAGTTTATGAAATGAAATAAAGAGACTGGACGAACTGTAACACACAAATGAGCAATCTTTATTAAAACACAATGTTTATACTTCTGCAGGACATTAAAAGAGTAGTTTTTACTGGATATTAAGCTGTTTTCTATTTAAACTATATCGGTGAAGATCGTAACCAGACTGTTTAAACCTAACGTTACTTAATCATAAGATAATGCCAGACTGATTCACAACACCCAGTGGTACACAAATGACTGGTCATTCTTATTCAAACTCGAAGGAGCTCGTAACAACTGACCTACCATTGCAGGACACTGCTGTCGACATTCCCGTATAATGTAAAATATTAAAATTTAGAATAATACTGTATTTAAATAAGGAGGCACAAAATGCATGGCAAGGTCATATACCACAATTGCTATTAGATGCGGCAGTCAGATAATAATACTCTACCTCCTAGTGCAACAGTAAAAGTAACAATAAAATAAGATAGTAACAAACGTTACAGAATATGACGCACAGCAAAACGTTGCTATAAGAACCAAACGTTGAGTAATTTAGGTCATATCATGGCTGTTCATTTGGTTCATATATATATTATTAACGGTCTTGAGGTTATAACTCTCGCCACCACGTTGCTGTTACCAAGAGCAGTAACATGTGAGACATGTCTATAAATCACAACCAACTAGGCTATAAACTAAATTTTGCTTCATGAAATTCTGTTAATTTAGTTTAATGGTAGAGAATTATAAGTTAGTAGAAATAACTTCACATTTTGTTAATTAAATAGTTTTGAAAATGACATTTTGTATTTACGTCCTGCTATTCATAGTACATACAACACATTCCTTTTCGACTTATTAGTTGAAAAATTAATTAGTTGCTTAATTAACGTATTTATACATTTATTATATGATTGCAAATATAATGCTGACCATTTTGATTTTAAAATTGTCATTGTGGTTTAATTGCTCTGGTGTTAACTTCATGAAGGTATTTTTTGCAGCTGTTAATTATCTAAATGTAGGGTGTTAAGGGAGTAACTAAATATGTTGTTTTCAGAAGGTAACGCTTTAACGACCCCTTTTTTTTGGGGGGGGGGGTGCCAACTAACTAAACATCTTGATGTTACTTTTACTAGAAATCTCGTTTCCGGGTGTTAACTTAATAACTATTTCTGGTTCCAACTTTCTGAGGACTGTTAGATACGAAAAGGATTGAGTCAGACAATTTTAAAAGGTAAAAATATTTTCCGGTTCTATCGTAGTCTTTGCTACATTTATGGGTAGCGTTTATATATTCACATTCATACAGACGGCCGGCATGGCCAGGTGGTTAAGGCACTCGACTCGCAATCTGA
>NW_013665813.1:756368-760789 GCF_000517525.1 Limulus polyphemus | reverse complement strand
GATAGCCCTCGTGTAGCTTTGCGCGAAATTCAAACAAACAAACAACAAACAAATCATACAGACCTTGAATTATCTTTCACGGGTTAATGTTCTCATGCAAGTTTCTCAATGCATTTAATTTGCAACAGTATAAAGAATTTAGAAATATTTTTACCATCTCATGCAGATATTAACTGGCCAATTTTTTATTTTGTGTTTGCCTACATTAAATTCTAAAATGTATTGTATTCTATGTGACATTACATCACAATAAGACTGACAGTATAAGGCTAGTAAAGAAAGATTTATTAAAATTTAGCTGTCTGTCTTTTGAAGGTTTTAGACAATTCTAAACTTTATTTTTATTTTCACAAATACTTAAGAGGCAACATTTCTTTTAAACTGATAGAGGTTCCCAGAAATTTTCGTTTTAGTCACTCGAGACTTGGCCGTCTTAACATCGTCCCTCTTTTCAACATTCTGATAGATAATTAGCTAAATGAGTTCGATAAATGGATCTTAGCCTCTAGTCACTGTGGAAGATAGTTAGAAACCATTCAAAGAGGTTAGGCGCGTATTAGATGTTCAATAAACGTTGTATAATACAGTTATGATTAGTTTTGTTATTTGAGTGCAAAATCCTTGAAAATAACGATTCAGGTTTAAGCGATGTAGACATTAAACAAACGCAAAATCATCAGAACGTTTTAGTTTAGTCTATAATCTTTTTAACGAGTTTGCTGAAAAATTAATACTAGCGTTCAAACGAACAGCACCGTTAAATAACAGTGCATTGCTGGAATAAATTCAGTCGGACGAACAAACTTCGTCTGCTTATAAAAAGAGGGGGTAGTTTAAAAATTTAGAAACAAAATATCACATACATATTCTCACATTTAATGCAAAATATATTAAAATATAGCAGGAATTTATAATATTTTTTGTTATGACAAAGCAAACCCCCGTTCAAAACATTGTCAGCCACCCTCTCAGTTGCTTTTATGCAAAGCAGGCATCAGAGGATTCTTCATATAATATGAAATGCAAATGATAGATCTTTAGGTCTATACACCTAGAAATGGACATTTGGTAAAGATGGTTTTACTTTTCATAACATTTTATTGCAACATAGATTATGGTAGTAATGAGCAGTAAGAGCAGCCTGACCGATGTTGCATTCTTAAAACAGAAATGTTTATATTCCTGAGATATCCCCTTCTCCACATCCAAACTGTTTCCAGGTTTTTTTTGTTTGTTTTTTGGGGCTGTAGTGACTCCTCCCTATCTGGTCACACTTGACGCGATGCCACGCGTTTCCAAAGAGCCTGACACAAATGAACTGGTGAGACTGGAGCCTGGTGAGTGCGCACTCCTCTCTATTTGGTCACACTTGACGCGATGCCACGCGTTTCCAAAGAGCCTGACACAAATGAACTAGTGAGACTGGAGCCTGGTGAGTGCGCACTCCTCCATATTTGGTCAATCCCTTCCTCTTTAAGGAATATTTCGACCAGTTTAACATGGTGGGGCGGGTATCATCATTCATCAGGCTGAAGTCATTTTCAATTGCACCAGCTTAGGGAAACTCAAATAATCCAAGGGTGTGTTTCTTAAAATAAGTAGCAATAAAGGTACTATTCTACAGGATGTAATAGTTGGTACATTCACGAAAGTTTATCCCTATCGATGCATGTGTCCCGTTACTGTTTGAAAGTGAGGTTGGATTTGGTCCCAGATAGTCTTGCTATATTGTTGACATTTGCTTACGGTCTTATGTCTGATATCAGTGGAAAAGATGATGGCTACACTTTTTAATTTCTGGTAAGACTCATGTTTTGTACATGTGGACTGTTGTTTGCTAAAACTAATGTAACATGTTTGACTCGTTATTCATTGCATTATCATTTGCCAGTACATTAATTCAACTTCTGTTAAACCTGAAAGTTACTTGTTCGCGTTTTTGGTGTTTTGCGTGACTTTTACGTCAGAATAACAAGATATCTTGACCCATTTGCCATTTTTGATGTTTCAGTCTTACTGTACATTGTTTCTCGGTGCTTCAATGTATTTATGTAGAATAATATTGATGATAAGAGAAACAGGTAACCGAATACATCAGTTAATAATTTTTAATATTTAATTCTGTTTTTAGATCGACCAATTAGGTAATTAATGTACTTCGTTTTTTATTAATCTATGTTTAATAAAGTGACCTGATGAAAAAAAAACCTGTCTGTCTCGGCAATAGAAACCTTAGAACTAGATCAAGAAATGTAGCTTTTATGAGATAATATCTGATTGTTGAATATCTTGAACAGAAAAACTAATATGTTTGCACTGATATTTACATGAATATATTAAAAGTAAATTATGAAAACAAATTAATTAATTAAATGGATACTTACGTTGGTCGTTTATTTTCTTATTTTTAATAATTCTGCCACGAATTATTTAATCTTAATACGTTACGGCTTGTTCTCTGGAATTGAATTAAATTCTTAGGCAAAAAAATTACTAGATTAAAGTTTTATGAAATACACATTTTTATAACACCACATTCATTTAAGGTGTCAAAATCGCATAGCTAGTTTTGCTAGTAAACGCGAAAAAGTTTAATGTCGTATGAATTATTTGTCTTATGTTAAGGAGCTAAGTAATGCACAGATGGCGGGCTGTAAATCATGGTAAAAATATATATTTTCCAGAAGGTCTCTGTCTTCATCGATTAGTATAACCTGGTAGTCTTGTCATAAGGAATTGAGTGAAGATTACAAATGATATTGGACAGTGTGGACGTGTTAAGGTCCCGTAGAGTTTACCCAGTAAATCATCACATGTTCACTGATATTTGTCACACCCTACGGTTAAAGATTCAGTTTGTGTCAGATGATAGAATAGTTTACGAGTTTTCCTTTTAGTACAGTAGCAACGAATTTCAACGATAGAGCTTTCTACTAGTACGAGACCAAAGAAATTTGATGTATATGTATGTGTGTTATACGACTAATTTTTTATTATTTTCTAACGATGAACATAAAATGCCGTATGTTACATCAATAAGCTATTTTTGTATTTTGAAATATTATTTTCCTGCAAAGGTATTTAATGATTAATGCCTAACATATTTTGTTAGCCTGCAGGCTCATACTCCAGAACATAATATCCATACAAGTACCTTTTATTTCGCAAAATAATATTATTAGATGTTGCGAATACCGGTGCTTTCATACATATATATCTCGAGAAGGGTTAGGGCACTCGACTCGCAATCTGAGGGTCGCGGGTTCGAATCCCCGTCACACCAAACATGCTCGCCCTTTCAGCCGTGGGGGCGTTATAATGTGCCGGTCAATCCCACTATAGAGTTGCCCAAGAGTTGGCGGTGGGTGGTGATAATTAGCTGTCTTCCTTCTAGTTTTACACTACTAAATTAGGGACGGCTAGCGCATATAGCCCACGTGTAACTTTGCGCGAAATTCAAAACAAGCCAGACTAACTTTGAGAAGATAGATAACACCTGATATGTGCTTATTTTCTAGTGTTGTGAGAACAGAACTGTTCATATTGAGGAGCTTATTTGTTTTTTTTTTACCTACAACAGGAGCTCTATAGCTTCAAAATCAGGACAAAATCATGTGTGTAAACAAAAAAAAAAGAATTACTATTTAAAACACATAGAAACATTATATGCACTAAAACCTGAAGAAAATTGTAATAAACGATAAAACCGACTTAAGTGCGAAACACCTAGTTTGATCAACTTTATATTTTAAACTTTTAATTTTAGACTAGTTATAGATGGTTTGGAATTTAGCAGGTTGTAGATGGTATAAAAGCTTCCAAAATGTATATAATGCTCTTTTTAGTAAAACTATTTTTAAAATTTTTTATTGGTAACATTAAACTATAAATGTTGAAATAATATAGTTATGATTTATTTTCGTCATTTACCTATTCGACTTACCTCATTAACCGAATATCTTATGCGTTACAAGAACACTGAAATTGTTTGTTTTGAATTTCGCGCAAAGCTACACGACGGCTATCTGCGCTAGCCGTCCCTAATTTAGGGAAGGCAGCTAGTCATCACCACCCACCGCCAACTCTTGGGCTACTCTTTTACCAACAAATAGTGGGATTGACCGTCAAATATAACGCCCCCACTGCTGAAAGGGCGAGCATGTTTGGTGTGACGGGGATTCGAACCCGCGACCCTCAGATTGCGATTCGAGTGCCCTAACCACCTGGCCATGCCGGGCCAACACTGAAATATGAGTCAATATTTTTTTCAGATAACTATAAGACTTTATTTTATATCACTGCAATATCCATAAAACGATTGTTTGGGTTCCTTAAAAAAATCATAAGTGGATCGCAAATATTTATTTTTTAGTGATCGCCAAACTAAAATACTGTATGCTGTATGGATAAAAATCGGATTA
>NW_013665813.1:754140-755368 GCF_000517525.1 Limulus polyphemus | reverse complement strand
CATCCATACCCCAAGTATAATCTTTCAGTCAATAAGTGTTATACTTTGTTTTATATATTGATTGTGTGTGACTGTTTTCATAAAGGACCGATAGAGAAATAGCGAAATTGCCTAACAAAGATGAATTTTGAGAATATAAAGTTATTTGCAGTATAGCGTTGCTTTCGTTTCACGGCTAAAACAAGATGAGTAAAAACTGAGATCCCTATACTGTAACGTTTTCAATATATTTCACTCCATATTGTACGTGGCTTCAATATGCTCTTAGGAACAGGGCAGAGTTTCAAATCAATTTCCAGCTCCGTGGGGAATAAACACCACTCTGTGTGATATACGTCGAATTTCACGTGCACAGGAAGTGAAATTTACTACCAACCAGAAATGATGTTATTAATGGGTTCGTGTGCATCGGGATTCTCAGCTAATGGACACTACACAACAGAATATGTTTCTGAAGCTGAGTTCATGTGTGTGTGTATATATACGCTTATTGAAACCAAACATTTGCTTGAAATAGAGTTATTTGTAAACAGACTTAAATTCAACTTTTGTATAAAAAGTTCTTAAATTTCCAAAATTCAAAGGTCGTGGATTTCATGTAAGTTATGACAGTAGGATATTTTACACATGGATATAAATAAATAAACCAATCTGAACTTGTTCATAAACATATTTAAATAGAAAATACGCTGAAAAAATATTTTTTTCGCATGATTTCACATAAATAATAAATCTTTTGTGGAATGTCGAAACTTCGTCACAAGAGGGTAAAAACGAATTATTGTTCAGTAAGGGCTATACATTTTTTTTTCTGTGACGGCATTAACGTTATTTAATGAGAGGAATTATCAAGTTTCTTAGGGAGGGTAATTATTATCCTCCCATTGAGGATAATAAACAGTCTTTTAGTTAGTGTAGAACATCTTTCATCTGTGAGGATATATACCTGTTTGTTTCTGGAAGTTATTATCCTCCATGAAGGTAATAATGTTTGATCAATGACTGTGATAATTCATTATTTGGTGGGATATTAAACTATGTTGGAGAGAACTTAAAATCTTTTTTTTTTCATTGAGGGTGGGCCTGGCATGGCCAGGTGGTTAGGGAGCTCGACTCGCAATCTGCTGGTCGCGGGTTCGAATCCCCGTCACACCAAACATGCTCGCCTTTTCAGCCGTTGGGGCGTTATAACGTGACGGTCAATCCCACTATTCGTTGGTAAAATAGT
>NW_013665813.1:738398-754018 GCF_000517525.1 Limulus polyphemus | reverse complement strand
AGCTTTGCGCGAAATTCAAAAACAAACAAATCATTGAGGGTGATATATTTTCGTTCAGTGAGAATAGCTTGGTAGAGACAAAAGCTCTGCGATTGGTGAAAGATTTAAGATTTTTTTTATGTGAGGTATTAGTATATCTTTTGTTTAAAGTAATGTAGTTTTTTTCTATAGAGAGGATAATAAAGATTTGACTAATGGGAACTATCAATCACTTCTACCATGGCATGCTCAATCACTTCACTCAGAGAGGGTATTAAACCTCTATTTGTTGAGGATGAAAAAATTTGGTTTGGTGAGAATAATATTTCTTTATTCAGTAAAGTATTACAGTTTGTTTGGTGAAAGTCATTACTTGGGTGGGGGTATTAAAACTTCGTACGATGAGTTTGAAGGAAATAGCACGTTATAAAAGAAAAATCTAATTTTAAGTTTTTAGTCTTAGTGGATGGATCATTTGATGCTTTTTTCGTTTACAGAACACAGTGGATTTTGTTCTAATCTTGAATTCAGTTTTTACCTTGATCACACTTTTTTTTGCATTTCATTAGACAATCTTTTTGTTTCTTGTGGTGTTTTTATCTAACATTCTTCTTTACCTTTTAGAGGACATTTACTTGGATATCTTCTCTTCTTTCCTGTGATACTGTACTCGGCCAACGTTTTCTGTGGTAGTTTACCTGACAATTATGACATGTTTTCTGATCTATATTATTCGATCATATTTTTGTCTATCTTGGATCGAAAACCTCCCGTTGCCACCAGTTATATTTTATCCTAACCTTTTCTGTTTTACCTTACAATATTATTCTCTATGTTTTTGTTGTGCCCCCTCCCCAGTAGCACAGCGGCATATCTGCGGATTTACAACGCTAGGAACCGGGTTTCGATACCCGTTGTGGGCAGAACATAGATAGCCCATTGCGTAGCTTTGTGCTTAACTACAAATGAACAAATGTTTTTGTCGTGTCATCATGAGATGAATTTACTCGATCTGATTTTTTTATTTTCTGCCTATATTTTCTATATTATCTTATATTATTTGTGTATTTTTTATTTCCTTTTATTTTCCTAACCATTCTCTTGCTTGCTTTCTGTCCTCTTTTATTTAACTATGCTATCTTATCGTATTTCGTTCCTACTCGTCTGTTTTCTTTTGTCTCCTGTGATATTTTACCCCAGCTTCTTTTATTGTCTTCTGTAGTGTTCTATTTTTTTCTTCATGTCGCCGCGATGTTCCACTCGACCAAAATATGTTTTACCAGATGATGTTTTTTTTTTCCCTGGAGTATTTTAGTCACTTATATCCTCCATTTTTCTGTAAGTACTTTACTTTATTTGTTTTCTTTGTGTTCTGTGATAATTTACTCGATAATCTCATGTTTTCTTGTGTTATTTTATCTGATTATTTTTTCGTGTTTATTTTGATATCGTACACTTATGGCATTTTACTAGATAGTCTTCTCTTGTTTGTTTTTCGCATTGCTTGATCATCCTCACTAGTTTCTTTTGTCAGTTTATCAGATTGTCTTCTCTTCTTTTTTAATAGTATTTTAGTATATCACATCTGATACTTATTATTGACGTATTATAATTCAATAAAGTATTTTCTGTACTGCAATATTTTTATGTTTTTCGATATCATAACTTATTTTATTCCTGTGATATTGTACTTGATAATTTTTATTTCAACAAATGTGTTCTTCTGGAAGAAGAGCCTAAGTCGACAAGAAGCACGAAAGTTCATTGAAGAAACGACAAGAGAGTGAGGGTTTCACAGGTATGTGATCCAATTGGATTGCTAACTCTTGGGCTACTGTAGTCGAATAGTGGGATTTTACAGTCACTGTTATAACACACCTACGGCCTCAAAGTGAAGAGCTTGTTTTCGCGGCAATGAGACGAGAACCATAGACCCTCTTGTATATCTGTAAGTGATTGTTTCGTCCGTAAATGATAACTATAAAGTTTTTGTCATATTTCCAACAAAATAAAGATATACGCTTCTCTATGATAAAGAATAATTTGAAAAGGATGTAACCATTCTTAAGTTCAACAACACAGTTCATAATATTGGAACACAGTTAACACTAAAATGAAAAATAAACACAGTTTCTTACATATATTCGGTGAAATTAAGTATTTATTGACAAACTTTAAAAGTTCAGACATTGTGGCGTCACGATTAAGTAAAAACCTGTTTTGCTATCAAACACGTGCACGTGCAACTAAAAGTACATGATTCGAATTATTGTATTTGAAATCTAAGTTACACTGTACTGTGTAATGGGATGAAGTTAATGGACTCAGCTGGTTGACTTAGGGAGTGTGTTGCAGATCTGAATCCATAACTTTTGGTCCGATATTTATTTCAACGTGACGTTTAGTATTTAGTTCAACTTATAAGACAGTAATGATTGTTTGTTTGTTTGTTATGAATTTCGCGCAAAGCTACACGAGGGCTAGCTATCCCTAATTTAGCAGTGTAAGACTAGAGGGAAGGCAGCTAGTCATCACCAGCACTTGGAATACTCTTTTACCAACGAATAGTGGGATTGATCGGAACATTATAACGCCCTCACGGCTGAAAGATGAACATGTTTGGTGCGACGGGGATTCGAACCCGCAACCCGTAGTTTGCGAGTCGAGCGCCTTAACCACCTGGCCGTGCCGGGCCCAACAGTAATGAAAGACTGGTTACTGTCTTTAGTTGGCGAGTCTTAACTCTTAATGCTTTATGAGACTATTAAATTGTTTAACAGTTATCATGTTAACACTGAATATTCTAATGTTCCTGAGCTTAATGCTAAGTCTGTATACATAGATAGTAGTATATATTTTCAAGTATCATAGAAGGGATCAACATAATATAAGAAAATACATTTGCATGTCGAGTTTCATAACTTTGAGAATTTTTATTTTGACAGAAGTAATTCAGTATGATGCATCTCTTTTGCTTATTGATGCGTGACCTATTTATATATGTTTTAACTGTTTTAATACTATAAAACATCAGATAAATCAACCTATTGAATTCTGTTTTGGAAACCTTATAGCGTAAGTATATTACAAACTAATTCATTTTTGATGCTTATTATGAAAAAAATTTCATGGGATGAATATTCACATTGCACTTACCCTATTGCAACTAGTGTCTATAACCTACTGTATCATTTTCAGAGTTTTCGGGTTCTGACAGAAAAATGACGCATTAATATTCAACGTAATAATAACTTAATAATAACGTATGTATGTATGTATGTATACATGTATAAATCATTGACGTTATCCAATGAAAAAACTAAAATTTACACTATACTTAGAAACACTGAATTCAAAATTCCATTTTCTTTCAAATATGTCTCAAATAATAACTACAAAGCTCATTGTTGGTCTAGAAAATCAGTTTTACAAACAGTAGCAATTGCGCCTGAAAATTAATGATAGCTGTCGACCGGTCAATAATTCTTATATGACAACTAATATAATATTAAATTAAATAATTTACATTAAAGTCATTAAATGGACATTATGAAATTACAATAAAAAATTCTGTTTTCTGTTTAATACGAATACAAGCACCATTATTAAAAACAATTGTTTATAAATGAACTCATGAAACAGAGGTTGAGTACGTTGTATTAAAATGACTTATGGAGTGTCATCATGTACTTCAGTGATTCTCAACCTTTTTGATTCCGAGGAACTTTTCTGGCGATAAATTTTCGTCACGGAGCCCTTCAATTCTGAATTAATAATTCCAGACAGAGAACGTATGTTTAATGCAGCTACAGTCTTTGCCAAAATGTTTGCATACTATTCTATATTGATGTTATTGAGATCGTACATTTCAATGACATGGCCAGGTGGTTAGGGTGCTCGACTCGCAATCTGAGGGTCGCGGGTTCGAATCCCTGTCACACCAAACATGCTCGCCCTTTCAGCCGTGGGGGCGTTATAATGTGATGGTCAATCCCACTATTCGTTGGAAAAAGAGTAGCCCAACAGATGGCGGTGGGTGGTGATGACTAGCTGCCTTCCCTCTAGTCTTACACTGCTAAATTAGGGACGGCTAGCGCAGATAGCCCTCGTGTAGCTTTGCGCGAAATTCAAAAACAAACAAACAAACATAGTGTAGCTTTCCGCGAAATGCAAGACAAACAAACAAACAAATATTTCAATGATTACATTAATTAATGCTGTAGATAAGACAAGTTTCTTATTTTTTCTATTGATTTTGTGACTAACTGTGAGATTATTATAAGACATATCTCAGTTTGACGCTATAAGTTCATGCCATACTTCAATCGCTTTGTGGAAGGTGGCCCCTTCTACAGTCTTGGCCAAAATGTTTGCATACTATTCTATATTGATGTCATTGCCTACATACATTGAGTAGTTTTTGAGTAAGTGCCCGAGTAGTAACAGAGAAGGTAGGGTATTATCGGACAAACATTACGAGTTGTTATTCTGGTCTGTATAAGTTATTTCGAGCACTGTTCGTCAAAATACATATAAACATCTGTTTTGTATAAAAGTGTGTTTTTTTGGTATAACCTTTCTTGAAACAGATCAATGCTTTGTTCAGGCAGTTTCTCCGTACTTGTTGTAGAGTCATACCTAGTCACGTATCAGAATTTATAGAGCATGAAATATTCGACTGTCCAGAAATGGTGTGAAGCAAACGGACATTGCCAGAACAGTAGGGTATTCCCAGTGTACTGTATCCAGAATCCTGAAACCTCATCGGACTACAAGAAACGTTTTTCCAGGAAAGTCTACTGGTAGACGCCGAAACTACTGCCCGAGATGACCGTGTTTTGATCAGGTTAACAAGTTAAGGTTGAACGAAATCTTGAAACACCTTACGACAGGAATGGCATGAACACATTCATTCCAGGATATCTAGAAGGACAGTGAATAGGAAACTGACTGGTTATGTTACAAGCAGATCTACCAGCAAAACGATATTAACCATAATTTACTGCTCTCACAGTGTTACTTGGGCAAGACAGCATGTCAACTTACACTTAGGACACTGGCGACATGCCATTTTTTGAGATGAGACCCATTTTTGGCTTGTTAAAGTGTTCGTCGTTTGGTCAGAGAACAGATTATGGAAAACTGTCTTTCTTACAGCGAACACACTGGAGGTGGTGCAGTACATATTTGGGCAGCTATTCATCATGGTGAAAAACTGCTGTTCATATCCTTCAGGGAAACGTCAATGGCGTCTCCTACAGGCATCACATAGAGACGATATTTCTGTCATATACTAAGGCAAGGTTTGGAAATGACTTTGTGTTCTAGAGTGACAATGCCACTGCCCACTGTGCCCGTACTGTAGAGGATTATCTCGACCAGGAGGACTATTACAAGAGTACCATGGCCAGCAAATTCTCCAGATTGGAATCCTATTGAAAACTGTTGGGTACAAGTGAGCAGAAACAATGCTAACTGCGACCCTAAACCAGCTACTGTAGCTGAGTTATAGCGCCTTCTAATGACAAGTGGGGATGACATCACTGTGGGCTATATCAATAACCTCATCGACAACATGCCACCTCGTCTTGCGAAGGTTATTAGAGTACGAGGGGACCAACCAAGTACTGAATGTTCAATATGAACTGATATAGGGTTACAGACGCTATTTATAAAAAAATTGATGTTATATTTTGTCATTATATGTGTTTTAGTAAGGTTGTATTGTGATAGGCGAAGTTCTGAATCACACATCTTTCTACATGTGTCTGATAAAATTGCAGTTTTAATAAATCGTTCTTGATATCCATAGAACTTGTTTCATTATACAAATTACATACTTAGATGTTTAATATAAGATACACTTCTCAGTTTAACAGCTTTAGGTATATTTGTATTCCATCTAATAATAGGGATCTTATTTGTTACAAAATATGCAAGAATTTTGGCCAAGATTGTATATACCAATACATGCAAAGCATGAAAAATTTCTCGAGCCAATTACTCGGGCATACACGCACACGTAATACACTCAAATAATAAAAGTTTACGTGACTCAAGCGTCTGTTTGCACCTAGTCGCTCACTAATTTAAAAAAGTGTAGTGACTTGTTATGTTGTGTCGTTATGAAACCAGCTATACCGATAAAGAAATATGATTTAGTTGGGTTGTAATTATGTGACTAATATGTATTTACACATTAGAATATGTGGTACTCTTGCATTCCTCGGAACACTGTGGAACCCCAATATCTTGCAGAAACTCTGGATGTCTGTCGAGGAACCCGAGGGTTCCGCGGAATCTCGGTTGAGAAACACGGACGTACTTTGCTACTGACTTTTGTGTTTGTAGATTCTCATCTGTTAAATAATGCCGGACTTTGCTGACCGTGAATGGGGCACGACTTGTTGCAGATCCCTTCTGGATGGTGCTAGTGCTCCAACTTGATCTATATTCTCTGTTTTCCAATACCAGGGATATTCCGTCTCGAGAATTCTAAATCCCCGATGTGTATGCATCATTATGTATGAATATTTTGGGTCAGAAAAGACCGTTGATACGCTTCCACAAAGCGATCAACATTCTGTGACGTCACACTTCCGTAATGTCAAACAACGTAATGATATACTTCTGATATTTACTGTTTCACCATGACATCATATTGTCTGTGATTTTCTCAATGCTGATTAATTTTCATATCCAAAATCTTTTTAATATAACGTACTCAATCTTCTGCATTTCTTTATCAACGTACACTGATTATTGTAAAACGTACACAAACATTGTATGTAAATATTTATTTAAAAAGTAAAACGATATAAGAATTAGTTGATAGTTTACCAATGCGTGTTTTAAATATGTGCGACGTTTATAATATTAATAAATATGTCTAAAACTATCCTGACACTTTTAAATTGCAAAAGTGAATAACGTACACTCATGAACGCCACGATACCTGAACCTACGAGTACTTCTAAAGATCTTTGATTACATTCGAACTTCAAAAATTACATTATATGAAAGAATCAGGTTACTTGTGAACGTTTACGTTTTGGTTAGGGCCAAGCGCTAATCAGTGATTAGAAAACTGAGTCTCCGTGGTTCCGGTCCCTTCACTGTGAAAAAAAACCCTGCTCAGCACTTTGTTGCATTGAGTGTGTAATAAGAGTGACGGTCAAAATTGCCGGTGTGAGATATTGACTTGTTGTCTTCCCTTTAGTCACTTTAAAATTAGGGACTGCTACGTAGAAAAATTTGCGCGAAACCAAACAGAAGTTGAAATCTATAAATAAAAGCTCGATGTGGTAAAGCTCTTTGAGTTTTATGTTTCTCTTGTGCTGTTATTACAGAATTTACTTTATACTATGAGTCTATAATTTATTTACCGTTATTAAGATATTTCAACCTTTTCTGGTGTCTCATTATAAGCATACATATGAAAACTGAATACACTTTTAGTCCTATAATGTGTGAAAGTAATTAGTTAATGTTATGTTTGGTATTAGTCCTATAATGTGTGAAAGTAATTAGTTAATGTTATGTTTGGTATTAGTCCTATAATGTGTGAAAGTAATTAGTTAATGTTATGTTTGGTATTAGTCCTATAATGTGTGAAAGTAATTTTGATATTATGTTTGGTATTAGTCCTATAATGTGTGAAAGTAATTAGTTAATGTTATGTTTGGTATTAGTCCTATAATGTGTGAAAGTAATTTTGATGTTATGTTGGTATTAGTCCTATAATGTGTGAAAGTAATTAGTTAATGTTATGTTTGGTATTAGTCCTATAATGTGTGAAAGTAATTAGTTAATGTTATGTTTGGTATTAGTCCTATAATGTGTGAAAGTAATTTTGATGTTATGTTTGGTATTAGTCCTATAATGTGTGAAAGTAATTAGTTAATGTTATGTTTAGTATTAGTTCTATAACGCATGATAGTAATTTTGATGTTATGTTTGGTATTAGTCCTATAATGCGCGAAAGTAATTAGTTAATGTTGTGCGCATAGTGAAAACAAAGAACAACTTAGATGAGTAGGGAGTGTAGCTGTATACAGTCATTTGTATGATAATATAATTATCAATTCTTTAAATATGAGATATTCAAAAACATTAAAAAAGTTATATGTAAAAGTGTAATAAAACATTACATCACTCGCGAAAATGTGACGCGATTGTTAGCTGCTATTGGAATCGGTTGATATATACAAATTTGTATTGGGTTTGCTATTCACCATTCTTACTTTGTATCATCTTACGAGCAATGAACAATGAAAGTGTCTAACAAAGGAAACAATTGATTTGTAAAGGATGTACATATTGGAGCAAAACAAAATAATTAGATATAAAGTAAGAAAGCACTTAAACGTACGTATTCTATGATCGATTCTAAAACACTACTACAGTCATTATTCAGTCTGTGATACCAAAGGTTAATACCTACATTTTCAATTTTAGGTCTATTGTAAAAAAGAAATACGGAGCAATACAATGACTCAAAGTTACAGACTATATATTCATGACAACATAGACTTAAGAGAGTTAGCAGAAACAGTCCTAACTATCTGTATGTGGCATCCATAATTCATTGGTTTGAGATAGTCACCTGAACCAACATTAGTATCTGTTATCGTTTAACGTGTCTCTTTGTTTATCCCGTATATACAAAACATGAAAAAGGGAGTGCCAGAAAGTAATCCAAAAAAAAAAACCAACAAAATATCATACTGTAATGCAAGTTTCAAGGGTTTTGATCTGTAGTTTATCTTCTCAGTAAAGCTACCAGATAAAACAGGGAGTATAATTATAACGACCTTTTAAAAGTAATCCAAAACAACAACAAAATATCATACTGTAATGCAAGTTTCAAGGGTTTTGATCTCTAGTTTATCTTCTCGGTAAAGCTACCAGATAAAACAGGGAGTGTAATTATAACGACCTTTTACTTGTATACGTCAGTCTATCTTAAGGTTATATCCAGAAATTGAGTTTAAAAGTACCGAATATAAAATCAGTTTCATTTGAAACAATAGAAACGTGAGTCAATGTTTGTAATACCGATACGTAACGTTTTTATTTGAGGATGTTCGGAAAATAAAACTAAATCGGTAACATGAAGTGTCTGCATATTTTGCGTTAGAAAATAATCAGTTATCACATTTGCATTAAAATACGAAAGTACTAAACTCAATAAACATATGTTTCTTGTGTCAAATAGTTTTATGACTTTTCTTCAAATGAAATCACAACTGGGAAAAATCACAAAATAACAAACAAAAAAAACTATAAAGATAAGTTTCCAAAAATCACATTGCAAGAAAGAACAAGAAAGTGTCAAGCTTACATTACCATTTTAGTTTTTATTATTACCAAATCTAAAGTAGCGATCAAGACATTTATATTCTAAGTATTACGTTTGTATTCCTCTGAATAACTCAGAAGAATTAATTATTATCATTAATGTGATCTATTATTCAGATTTCTACATTAAAAGAGATTATTTGGGGTTCGTCGGTAAAACAGTAGTCCAGGAGTTGGCGGTGGGTGGTGATGACTAGCTGCCTTCCCTCTAGTCTTACACTGCTAAATTACAGACGGCTAACGCAGATCGCCCTCGTGTAGCTTTGTGCAAAATTGAAAACAAGCAATTATTTGGGGTGAGTAAAGTGATCGCAAACAATTAACACCATATACATTAAAAAGTTTGATTTTAAAAAAGTTTTGGTTATATGCTTATTATAGCAAGAACATATTTTAATAAAATAACATTTCTAATACTTTTAAAACATTCTTTAATAATCTTGAATATTTCAAATTTCGAACAATGTCTTTATACGTGGTTCAATCAAATCATGTAGCAATCCTGCAACAAATTGAATATATTTTTTATATTTACCTGTTTTGAGAATAACATCATTTTAGAGTACACGTTGGTTGCAGTTTTCATATATATGAAATTATCTATGTCTGTGTTATATAAACACTTCGTGTTACCCAAGTCACGGTGACTCCCGACGTTACACAAGATTTATGTAGAAAAGGTCTGAATTTTCTTTCTCGAAATGCAGCAATACCAAAAAAAAAAAGACAAAAAAAACTGGGTTATTGAGTTGAAGGTATTAATGGTGACTCGGTAAGTTTCGTACATCAAAACTCTAATGATTTCCTTCTGATGTTTTAAGGTTGATATACTGTTTCGTATTTTAGCCTAATTGCTTTGGTATGATATAAGTATAACGTACTTTAGCCCACGTCCTTTGATATGATTAGAATATAAGTACGTTAAATTAGGGAAATCTAATAATGCCCCTATCTCTAAATTTGGTAATAATGTTAGACATTATTTTATCAAACAGTGTGAAAAATTATTATAATATAATATTGCCATAATGCTTTCTGAATTTTACAAAACCATGATGACATCGTATTATTTAAACACATTAAACCGTTTTATAATAAGAAAAACAACAACTCATTTACACCATTTTATCACATATCTAACAATATAATGTTGAATATAAACTCTTTGTGATAAGATACCTGGAAACTACAAAACATTTTTTTCTTGTTTCTTAGGCCTAGCTGGGTATGTCGAATATAAAAGGAATTATTTAGTTTGACTAAAGAAGCTGCATGAAAGAATTTAGATTTCTAATAAAATGACACTTTTTAGTCCTAACGAACTAAGAACTTATATTCCATTGTAATGTATCGGTAGCGAAATTTTACCTTCCAACTGTTCTAATTGTAGATTCATCACTTGATTTTGTATTATTAAAGGTTAATGCGTTCTTATAATATATCTTAATGACGATATGAGGGTAGATATTGTTCCTAGAGTAAAGCTTACTTAGTTTAGAGTAATATGGCCTGGCATAGACAGGTGGTTAGGGCGCTTGACTCGCAATCTGAGGGTCGCGGGTTCGAATCCCCGTTCCACCAAACATGCTCGACCTTTCAGCCGTGGGGGGCGTTATAATGAGATGGTCAATCCCACTATTCGTTGGTAAAAGAGTAGCCCAAGAGTTGGCGGTGAGTGATGATTATTAGCTGCCTTTCCTCTAGTCTTACACTGCTAAATTAGAGACGGCTAGCGCAGATAGCCCTCGTGTAGCTTTGCGCGAAATTCAAAACAAAGAAACATAATATAAGTCTTATGGTAATCTAAGTTCAATATGAAGAGGCCGTGCTGGAGAAAAAATTATTTCTACACTAATCTTACTTTTGTAAGACATATATCAACGTGATCAAAGGTTATCTTATGAAATGGTGTGTTATTGAAACTGAACTTGAGTTTACACAGCAATGACAAAGAAATATATTGTTTAATGCATGTCTAAGTAATAGTATATGACACATGGAAATATCATGTTGCATATAATTTGTATTTTACCTTATTTATATAGTTTCTGTAACCACCATTATATAAATGATACATACGTGAAGGTAACCAACTTACTGGATCTGCATCAAAAGTATGTATGTAAAGATATGATGAAGAAACCCCAAATTTAAATGAAAATGATGCGCCAATAGCAAATATAAAAACAAACTAATGAAAGTATATGCATTGTCAATGAAGTATATACCGTATTTGCTGGTGTATAAAACGATAATTTTACTCTTAAAACAGTGCCTGATTTTTGCCCCCTCATTTTATACACAGGTTTAAAGATAGAATTCCAGTAAGAACTCTCCAGTTAATTGCATATTTAACCAAAACTACGTTGTTCCTTTTACTCTTCTGCGGACTTATACTGCTAGAAACCAGGTTTCGATACACGTGATGGGTAAAGTACAGATAGCTCATTGTAGTAGCTTTGTGCTTAATAACAAACAAACAAACTATTTACTTTTGTTTTGAGTATATGTGTTGACATCGTGTCACCTGCAGCGTTACAATAACATATTTTTGTTCTTTTGTTTGTAATTAAGCACAAAGCTACACAATGGGCTATCTGTGCTCTGCCCACCACGGGTATCGAAACCCGGTTTCGAGCGTTGTAAGTCCGCAGACATACCGCTGTGCCACTGGGGGGGGCTAACATACTTGTAATTGTATCATTTGTCTCGATTCTTCATAACTAGAAGTTATTTATCTCACATGCTAGTACAATTTATGAATAAATGTTTTATTTGAAATGTATTGATCTCATCCGTCATATTAAAATATTGCTAATTTTATATCAAAAAAGTTAGTTTCTGTAGCGTATACTAATTTTGTAAACATGTTTTTATAGTAGATCACTATATCTTAAGGTTTAGTATTTTTTTTTAATATGAATGGAGTCCAACTGTGATGAAAACTTTATTAAAGCTATTTATTACATGTTTGGGATTTAAGTTATGCCGCATTGAGCTGTCTATGACATTTGAAGAGCATAAAAAACACGATTGTGTTTGTATTGATTACCCCCAGAGAGCAGGTTAGCATAGTTTAGAAATAACTTCTAAGAATTTCTTTACAAAAGTAACATTCTAGACTTGCTTGACAATAGAGGTCGTTCTATACAAAGATTCTCAAAGAAATACACTTTATTTGCTCTAAAAATCCAGGGTCTTCGTATACATGGGACCGTCTTATACACCGGCAAATACGGTAAGGTATAGTTTTATTATTTGTAGCAATAGCTTCCAAAATCTTTGGCGATATCCTATATGTCAGACATAATGCAAGAGAAACTAAACAGAGGCTAAGGTTTAGTTGCTAGAACACACAATATCCCAAACCCCCATTACCACTTACCATTCACAACCATAAATTATAAAATATAATTAAAAACGTTATTTGTAAACTGAAAAACAGAATTACCTCTCATAAAAATTTCCAAACACACACACACACATATACACACCCTGTAACCTTTATATAAATGTGTATATGTTTAGAATATAATCACAGAGTATATTATTAAGATTTTACATGCCATTTAAGTTAGCCATAGAAAAAAAAATGTATTTCGATAAGTTATTAAAAACTTCAATATACACCATTAAAAATAGCATATTCCATTTTTTGCTCCGTTTACTAATCGCATTCACAATGCCTCGCTGCTACCATTTGGATGGAACATAGCAAACTAACGAAAGCAAAAACTATAACACGTAACCATCAAAAATTGCTAATATTTTACTATCAAAGATTTAAAACTTATTGAATACAATGATTCACACAGACATGAACATGATGAAATAATCCACTGAGCTGGAAAGCGAGAGACAATACAGTACCCATTTCGGTTTTGTTTGTATATTTTTGTGCGGTCGAATGGGTTAGTTGATGGATTCACTTACAGCTCATGCGCTTCATTAAATTTGATGCACAAAGTGCATAAGTTTTTAAATTTTTTGTTTCATAAAAGCAATTGCGTGCTAATGGAAGAATAGGCTCCAAACTCTTGACCCAAACGCATTTTAATCGCAAGGAAGGTACATTAGTTATAGTTAGTGTAAAAATATCTCTATTAAAACTAAGTTTACTGAGGAATGAATCTGTAAAAAAAGTACTGATAGAAAATATTTTTGTACTTGCATAAAAGCATAATTCAAGAACAGGTTAATAAATATTACTGTGACGCTGAGTATCATATTCCAGATACTATTTTTGTAAGGCATGCTTTCAAATTAAGGGTTTGTTTAGAGGGATTCCCACGTCACATGAAAGGCATGACTTAATTACTAGAGCCTTCCTGAAAGTTTAAGAACCCATTTGAGCTGTATGTATAAAATGCTAGTTTTTCAAGAGTGTATGATAATTTATTTGTGAGCCTGTTACAATGATTGATTGTTTATTGAGTTTTTAGTTAGTTTATCTGTTATTGTAAACCACTCAGTTCAGTTTTTGTGAATATTGAGATTATGTTTAGATGAGGAAAAAAAAAAGTTTGTTTGTTTGAAGTTAAGCACAAAGCTACACAATGCTATGTGCTCTACCCACAACAGGTATCGAAACACGGTTTCTAGCGTTGTAAATCCGCAGACACACCGCTGTGCCACTGGGGGGCAATATTTTATTATTTTTCGTTTTTTATATCGTTGCATATTACATATATCTAAACCATATTTGTCCGCTTACAACTGACCAGATGTTGGATCGATTGTCCCCAAACCTGGCATGTACCCTTAGGGCCTCTTGGGGAGTGACAAAATGGTAAACGTTTGGATTCCTCTCTGTTATGCCATTTCGAGGACACCTATGTTTTTCCTATGTGTTTGTCCACTTATAACTTCCAAAAGACTGGACCGATTGTCCCCATACACAGTTGTAATGATCCTTCATCATGTTTCATTTAGTTGTAATGATCCTTCACCATGTTTCATTTAGTTGTAATGATCCTTCACCATGTTTCATTTAGTTGTAATGATCCTTCACCATGTTTCATTTAGTTGTAATGATCCTTCACCATGTTTCATTTAGTTGTAATGATCCTTCACCATGTTTCATTTAGATGTTGCATATTGACTGTGCTACCATTCACTTCGCAGTCATTGAAGAAACTGCCGTTCGTTGTTACTAAAAATTTGAACTTGGGTTCTTCTGTAAAAAAAAAGAACACACCTGCAAATTTTCTTATCTCACTGTTTGTGGTTTGATTCCAATTTCAGCCTTTTAGTTTAGTTCCCTCTTCTCATAGCTGTTTTCGAGGAGTTACTCGTCCACTGAGACCATTTCGTTCTAAAGTGTATTTTATTGTTTTCCAAATAACATTCACACCTGTAAGGTCGCTGGTAAGAGCTGTATTCCACCGTTGTCTACCTCGTAAAGAACACACTCTGTGGCAAGAGCTGTATTCCACCGTTGTCTACCTCGTAAAGAACACACTCTGTGGCAAGAGCTGTATTCCACCGTTGTCTACCTCGTAAAGAACACACTCTGTGGTAACAGCTGTATTCCACCGTTGTCTACCTCGTAAAGAACACACTCTGTGGTAACAGCTGTATTCCACCGTTGTCTACCTCGTAAAGAACACACTCTGTGGTAACAGCTGTATTCCACCGTTGTCTACCTCGTAAAGAACACACTCTGTGGCAAGAGCTGTATTCCACCGTTGTCTACCTCATAAAGAACACACTCTGTGGTAACAGCTGTATCCCACCGTTTTATACCTCGTAAAGAACACACTCTGTGGCAAGAGCTGTATCCCACCGTTGTCTACCTCGTAAAGAACACATACTGAGGTACTTCACTTTCGGAGAGTTTCTGTTTGTTTTCTCAGCCACTTCTATTATTAACAATAATCATTTCATTACCCCTTCAAAGAACTGTGTAAAGAACTGACTGAAGCTGGGAGTTTTGCCAAAATTTTTCGCATGGTGTATCCTTGACCAGTCATGTGGGTTTTCAGTCATGAAACCATAGCATGACTATCTGTATTTTTACAAGCTTTATAAAAGTGTTTTGCACTTTCTAATTAATTGGATAATAACCAATTTCATTATAAGCTATTAGACGTGAGTGTAGTCTGATGCAATTAATGTTCACGCGATAAAAGAGGTGTCAGTTCCGCTGTACTTTCCTTTTAGACCCATTTTCCTCACCGTTTTGCCATGATAATTTTCCATATTGTATATATATATATATATATATATATACACACACACTATATATGTTAATTTTCTGTCGTTTATGGATATGTTCATCT
>NW_013665813.1:735629-737658 GCF_000517525.1 Limulus polyphemus | reverse complement strand
TTGTGAGTTTATTTAGACTGTCATAGTATTCGTTGCTGAAGAATTGGTTATATTTAGAATAACTGACAAAAAAAAAAGATATCGGAGAAAATTAAGTTCTGAAACAAGAAATCAAAATATTCTGTTTTATTATCCATCTTTTTAAAACATTACGATTTTTTATTCAGGCTATTAGAATTACAGGTTTTGGAACCTGAAAACGGATCAAATGTGTCGGCCATTTTCTAGATTCCTTCGTCTCTAAGATTATTATCAGTTCTTGAATATCAGAACTTCTACTACTAACCATCTTTTGTATGCATTTCGATATCTGTTAAGTACGTCCCTGAAGATCTTCAATATGTATTACTTACTTCAAAGTTTAGTTTTATCTTGTTTTAATTATGTGGATATTTACTGTTCTTGACGAGATGATTTTGTACATATAGGGGTTGACTCCTATACATAACATTTATCATTATGTGTTTTTTGTCAATGAAAAATTAGTAGCAAATTCAAACTAAGTGGAAAAGCGAGATTAATATAAATTTTCTACTGGATTGTATATTTTGATGTGCTGCTAAGTCAGTAAAAATGGTAGAAAACTAGTGTGAATTTTTTTTTACTGCGCAAAGGAATTTTATGTAATCAGATTAATAGCAAAAACGAACTTTTCTGATCCATTATGCAGTATAACTTAAATTAATATATCACATCTGGAGCTGCTGCTGATTTGTTATTTTCTTTAGCAAGTTTATCCAGTTTATTCTGAAATATTAATGGTGTGTGGGAAGTAACATAGCTTTATTTAAGTAAGATGCATTTTGATATTTTCTTTAGCAAGTTTATCCAGTTTATTCTGAAATATTAATGGTGTGTGGGAAGTAACATAGCTTTATTTAAGTAAGATGCTTTACCTGGTATATTTTGAAATTGTTGATTCCAAGTTATCGTTGAGTTTTTAATTTGAAATACGCCGACACTACTAATCTATGTTTCTCACGCTTAGCGCTTAGTTCGTGCAGGGAATACACACGCCAAGGCTGACTCATAATTTAAAATCCACGATAATGAGCTTGGTGACAGTAGGATATTGTAAGGACGAATATCATTAAAAAAATGTCTCTGGTTTGTTTGCATTTCGATGCTAAAATACTTAATGGAAATATATATATATATGTCAGATATAAGATAAATTTGTAGTATCAGATTTAATTCGATACAATATACAAAATATCCTGTATTATGCCTGGAAAATCTATATGAGAAATACGACTACAAATTTCAATTTTTTTTAATGATTCTAAGTCATTAGATTAGTAATAAGTCTGTACAAAAATAGTTTTCACATTATATAAAGTACATAAGAAGTCTGAAACAAGACTGTTAAACGATAGTAGCTTTCCATTCGTACTACACATGTTTACATGATCTGATAGACATTGTTAACATGAACGAATTGATCAAGTGCACGGATAAAGTTACGCCTCAGAGTTTCGTCTCTGAGTTGGCGTCACATAATGTACGTATGTCTGTCTGTCTTTCAAACTCACGTACATAACAAGCTAAGCGCATGATTGAATTGTTTCAGGTATAAAACTTAGTATCTGTAAACTATCAAGGTGATCGTTCGACATGAAACCAAAATATTGTTCTGTATTCGAGCCTATGAACGAAATAATCTATCAATTGCTAACGCAACATTCTTATCCCAAATTGCTCTGATGTTAAAAATAATCATTTCCTTCCTACATTGGATCATTTCCTTCCTACATTGCATCATTTCCTTCCTACATTGGATCATTTCCTTCCTACATTGCATCATTTCCTTCCTACATTAATATTGCGTTTCCCTGATTCGTTTAATGTAGGAAAAAATCTGGACTTAATAAATCGCTTTTCACCAAGGCTTTGTGTTGTCGCACGTTTATTTATGATTAAAGCTGTACTTAGCACATTCAAATACGATCAGAAGATGTAGATGAATGTATCCATATTATAATGTTTTGGCACATGCATATAGATGCTTGGGTTGAAACATGGACGCAAA
>NW_013665813.1:725508-734683 GCF_000517525.1 Limulus polyphemus | reverse complement strand
TGGGGGGGGGGGGCTAATACTAAGCTTAAGCTATATTTAGTTTAGGTTTGTTAATTGTGTTGAAATGTCACATTAGGAAAATACTTTTAAAGATTTTAGCTCAGCTTCAACTGAGTTCAAATATCCAGTAACAAGAGTGGAAAATTGTGTTTCAACAAAACTTTGTTCTGCTGCCGGCTGTTGCTAAGGATGTCTTTAATTCAATACGTGAGCTCACCAAGGTTACATTTCACACAGTCTTTGGTGAAACGTAGTTTACATCAATCATGTATAACGCATTAAGTTGTTGAAACATGAGCCTTATAAAAAAAACTTGTAAGGTAAATTGTCTAGAAAAAAAGGCTATTTCTTTTTTATTCTAAAATTTGCAAGATTTTTATTGCTGCCCCCCAGTGGCACAGTGGTATGTCTGCGGACTTACAACGCTAGAATCCGGGTTTCGATACCCGTGGTGGGCAGAGCACAGATAGCCTATTGTGTAGCTTTGTGCTTAATTACAAACAACAACAACATTTTTATTGCTGTAATATTATGATGCAAATTTTTTATAATTTACTGTAACGTTCTGAGAAGTTTAATAAATATTAAATGCATGATAAATATTTAAAACATGGTGTTTGCTCAGGTTATTTGATAAAACATCAAAGTCTTGTTTGAGACATGTGAAAAATGTTTTGTGTTTGATACTGAGTCTATCTTATATGTTATAACCTGGTGACTAGATTTGGATAATAATATCAATTTACTTGCAATACAAAAATGTATGTTAAATTGTAAATGTTTAATTACAGGTTACAGAAAGACTAGCTATAATTTAAAGTATGTTAGTTCTATGGCTTTTAACTGTTAGATCTATGTTTTAAATTTGGAAGGGAGGACAACTATTTTTTTCCAGTAAAATTAAAAAAAAGCAGACTCGGTCCTATGAAATCAAATATTTATCAGAGGTAAAAGTAAAAACACATCCACAGAATAATATTTTCTAGTTATTACACTATAAATACATATCGTTTCAATGTGACATAGACTGTTGTGATATCCGCATCTATGTTTGCCTGCTTAACTCCTGTGCAATATTTATATCATCTTTTATCGACATTCATTATTACTTGAGTTAATTTCTTAGATTTCCTACTGCTACAGTTAGAACGTTCCGATTACTCCTACGTAAAAATGAACACAATTTTAGTCAGGTACCTGGCATCTGTAGTCCCACAGAATTTAGGAGCACGGAAGAGAAATAATCAGTAATGGGACTTGTTTCGGACAACGGGAAGTAGAGCCTTGCTTAGACCACCATTGAGCTGACACTCCCAACCACAACCCAGTCAGTTGAAGCAATTCATTGACCAGTCCCAATATGCCACGGGAGAAGTGGAAGCTTGAGAATACTGTTGTAGCTGAACGAGCACTATACGGTCCAATTCCTTGCAGGGAATATGAGCTCTAAACTATGATCGATCATGAAATGCTCAGTCCAGAAGTGGAGAAGGAGGCGTCGTAGTAACATATACACTTCAAGGACAAAGTACGAATCTCAAATTCATAAGAACATTAAGGCAAAAATCACTCTAGCTCCAGGGCTAGTACAGAATGATAAAGTTTAATACCCTTATTAAGGCGTGGTAAAGAAAGATGTTTATAAGTCACATGACTTTTAAGAGTACGGCAAAAAAAAGAACCTGGACGGACTCATCCAATGATTTCACCAAGTTTCTGCACGGAATGCATAGTTACAAGCCCAAGTGATGCAGTAATCTATGGTTAATTGTACATGCAACACTCCTTAATGTTGTAGAAAATCTTAATGTTGACCAGTTGGAACTGCATTGTCGACAAGCACAGTCATGTGGTCCGACTCTACAGTCAACTAGGGTTTAACCCTAAAATTCCGTCCCACTAGTGGCACAGTGGTATGTCTTCGGACAGAGCACAGATAGCCCATTGTGTAGCTTTGTGCTTAACTACAAACAAACAAACCTTAAAGTTCCTAAGGCGTAATTTTCGCCTTATATTTCTCTTGTCTTATTTAACTTTTTTGGCGTGTATTTCAAATTAAAAAAATTATAAAATAAAGTATGTTCCAGAATTACTGTGTTAATTACTATGGATTAAAATTTTCTCCACGTTCATTTTAAGTAGACTTTTAAATGTTATCTTATTCTAAATTTATCTCATATTGCGATTATTAAAAGGGATTGTGGCACATGTAGATTTACAGTATACACGATGTTATCACAAAATTTTGCATCATATCTAAGAAGTAATATCAAATACTTATTTTTTCATTGGAGAGTGGCAGAAAATTCTTAAAATCTGCATTTAATGGTAATTGCTAAATGCTGTATCTGGCTATTGATAATTTGACCATAAAAGCAGACCTAAGAATACTTTCAATAATCAAAACAGGGTCTATGAATTCCAAGTGATACCATTAAGTCTTTTGTAATTTGCCAAACACTTTAAGCAGTCGATGGAGCCCAAATTATATGGTTTGCAATAACAGGGTCTATGAGTTCCAAGTGATACCATTAAGTCTTTTGTAATTTGCCAAACAAGTTAAGCAGTCGATGGAGCCCAAATTATATGGTTTGAAATATCTAATAAATGTGGACGTTATATTATTATTTAGGTGTGTACCTTAGTTGAAAAGCTAAAAACGGTATTTCATTGAGCAAAAAAGTCTCTGAAACTAAAGCCAAGGAAGAGTAGAACAAATATAAACGGGTATCATACAGATATCACAACACATGTTGAATTTCTCGTATATGTAATCGTTCATGTTTTGTCAATGTATCTGGTTATAGCCACAGCAATCAATTGCCGATACTAACTTAAAAGGAAAAAATAATTTCAAAGTTTGGTTTCACATGTTATTACTGACACTGTAGTACGTCTGTTGTAAAAATACAGCACCACTGTTTGCTCTAACTAAAGTTTATTCACATTTAGGCTGAAGGTTGTGAAAATTCATTCCAGTCACTGAAGCAATCGTTAGTAAACACAATGGTGTTATCTTATCTGAGGTCATACTATCCATTCATAATAGATACATATTTTGATGTTTGTGGAATTGAATCCCACAAGTACAGATAATCTAACTTATTTTAATTACTGCACAATGAAAATAAAACTACTTGCTGTTGTAATATTCCAAAAACATAATGATTAATTTACTTTAAGATTAAACCGTACATTATTGGAGTGAAGTGGCTGGCGAGCTTTATTTTGTCAGAAGGTATGACTGTAGGTTAGATAACAGTGCTGCGATAATACAACGATCTGCTACAACGGTGACCACAAAAACAGCATAGAAACGTAGGTACATTATCTCACAAGTAAGTAAAACAATAGAGCCAACCAGTCCTTTCTGCAGTGTAAACTGAACAGCTAACTGCTGGAATTGTTTAACAAGCAACTTTGTGATGAGTAGTTAAAGGATCCAGATATATCTTGGATGCTAAATGCCACAGAACAAACAACACAGTTGCAATGAATGGATTACAGAAGATCGTTACTTATGGCAAAATGGTGGAACACGTGTTGTGAGACAAGATGGTTCCAAGGACACTGAGACAGAAAACTGATACAAGTATTTGGGAACATCAGGTAGCTATAGTTCTACCGTACATCTATGCATAGCAATATTGAACAATGGTGTTGATACTATGTGGGCATCAAGAAAGTACTGGCCAAATCAGGCAAAGATGAGACAGAAAATGATCTATTTTCCACTACATCATATTGGCATGTATATAGCAAAGCTCCTTGTAAGAAGAAAAAGAAAACGAGTGTATTATGTTGTGATAAACTATCCTATGAAATATACTGAAGCTTATTTACTGCCTGACACTTTAGCATGGTTTATAGCTGTCAAAGTAGCTGAACAATGAACATTCCGATTCAGAGCAATAGAATAAATTCATATGGACGAATAAAGTTCACTGTTCTTTGCGTCCAACAAAGGGGGTGACATTCAACCATTCATTGTTTGTGTCGCATATTAGAACTGGATAATATGTGTAGTGGCTTTAATCTGCCGTTTTTGATACACATCAACTTGCGTGACAACAAATAGGAAAACCCGGCTGTATGGTCAAAAATGAGGCTATGATAAAAGCTTGAGGGAAAAAAGCTTCAACATAAAGACGAGGTTGGGCTTTGTCATGTGCTTGTAGTAAACAGAAATCTAGCTATACTTCAACTTTGTAGAAAAATGCTTCAACATAAAGACGAGGTTGGGCTTTGTCATGTGCTTGTAGTACAACAGAAATCTAGCTATACTTCAACTTTGTAGAAAAAAGCTTCAACATAAAGACGAGGTTGGGCTTTGCCATGTGCTTGTAGTACAACAGAAATCTAGCTACACTTCAACTTTGAAGGAAAAAAGCTTCAACATAAAGACGAGGTTGGGATTTGCCATGTGCTTGTAGTACAACAGAAATCTAGCTATACTTTAACTTTGAAAGAAAAAAGCTTTCAACATAAAGACGAGGTTGGGCTTTGCCATGTGCTTGTAGTACAACAGAAATCTAGCTATACTTCAACTTTGAAGTTTCAATATGGATACTGGGTTTGATTGTAGTAAGAGACAGCAGCAAGACAGTCTGTGAAATCCATGAGCTATCAGCGTCAGTGATCACGTGACAAAGACATGCATAAAATATGTTCATAAGTTGAAACTGTATGTAATAGCGAATCTGTTGTGAATAGGTTGAACCAAAACATAGAGCAAATGGAGATTTGTTTGTTTCTTTGTAATGAAGCACAAAGCTACACAGTGGACTCCCCACCACGGGTATCGAAATCCGGTTTCTAGCGTTGTAAGTCTCCCAGACATACCGCTGTATTACTGGTGGGCCAAATGGAAAAGAAATGGCGTTTTGTTTGCATACTTGGCTATTTAACAAGAGTAAGAGCCATATCCGAACAACTAACCTGTTTGGAAAAATTATCACCTCATCATATTATAGTTTAAAATAAAAAAACAACAGCTAATATGTAGAAAGATAATATGGAGTCAGGAACATGCATAAAGCTAATACAGTAAATCCATGAGTAAAAAGAAGCCAGACCAATCATCCCAAAAATTACTAACTTTTTAATTTGAGTGTAATTAATCTTAACTTTCGATCAGAGTAAGCTAGGAACATAGAGCGAAACTAAAAATCATCTTGGCAATCAATATAGCTAATTAAGTGCACCTTTCTTACGTTTATACCTATATAGATTAGAACGTATTGTCTCATCAGTTGTGTACCCTCACTGTTAACAATATTTTCGGCCGTAATCCTAATATAACCTCCCGATGTATGGCCAGATTAACAATTTTAGGTTAGTTATAAATACATATTTTTAAGTTCACAATGCAAAACTATCTGTATAATAAAAGTATACTAATAAAGTAGAAATAAAGTGAATTAAAAAATAATGACATTTAGTATACTAAATAGTATGACCAATACTATAATGAAAGTAACAATATATATATATAAATAATAGAGTATACTTTACTTAGTGAAAACAGAAACACTAGCTGTTGGTTTGGACTGCGTTTGTAGAAGTGAATTCGTATGGAAAACGTAACCATATTATAATTTGCCTGTTTATTCTTGATTCTCCCTAAAACATAGAACCAGTTAATTACAAACATTTGTAGAATGTTATGTTGAAATTTTGCTAGCTGTCACTTCTCATGAGATCCACACATCTTTGTTGACCGAGGGAGTGAATAGTTCCTTAGGCAGGTGGGGGAAACTGCACGAGCACTAGCAGTAATAACATAAGATGCCACTTTATCAAATGTTTACCATCACATTATGAATTTCGAATCGCAAACTCACGAGCACTGGAAATGAAAACATGAGATGCCATTTCTTCAAAAGCTGTTACCTTTACTATGATTATTCGTAATTGCTGATCAACAGTAAGTTAAATATCCCAAGTACAACGAAAGGCAAGTAACTTAGAAATGGTAAAGCAGATAAAAATGATTGTTAGTTGGTATGGAATGAGGTGTTGTGGGGATACCTTGAAAGAATATCATTGAGGTTCTCAAGGTCACGTTCAAGTCCTTCCAAAGTTATTCTAATGTGCATCATAAATAAAAATAAATGTCAATTAAAAGTGTGTAAAGAATAACATTTTAAACCAATAATTATCAAAGTTTCTCTGCAACGACAGTTAAGGGTATATACGTAGCTGGAATAAATATCCCAACTAGCTGGAGTAAATACCACAACAGTCTCACAAAATGGTGGCTAATAATCAAAAGCTGTGTTTAAACTGCTGAACAAATGTTACAAATGCCAATATTGAGGCTTCGTTTTCAAAACATTAGTTACTGTTCTCAGTCTGCCAGCATTGCGTCTATGCATACATAAACCTGCAGTACACAGTCAGGGTAACACATAACCTACTATTTGATGTGAATTATAATAATTCATGAGTGAAGGTAAATAAGGACGTAATAATACGTCAACCACACTAACAATTTGCGTGAAGAAATCAAAGAGGAGAGAAGAGGATTGCTCAAAAACGATGCCCATCAGAACAATGCCCCTGCTTTAAAATAGCTATCAATGATGCTGGCTTCAAATTACTTAATCACCTCCTTATTAATCTGACTTAGGTCCAAGTGACCTTTTTTTTTCTCTTCCTTAATCTTTAAATCTTTTTGAAAGGACGAAAATTTCAGAGTGATGATGATCTCGTACATACCGTCCAGTCATGGAGTTAGGACCAAGAAGAAGTTTTTTCAGAAGAACATAAAGGAGGAGATTATGTTGAAAAATAAATCATAGTTGAACCAATGTGTCTTTTTCTTATAGGTCGGACCACGAATGTTTCGGATATCCTTCATATATCCATACACAACTAATCAAGAAATACCCTTTGTCTCTTCCATTCCAACTTTACTGTTAAGGGTTCGAAGTAGTAAGTTTACAGATTCTTACTATTCTATTCATTTGAATAACCAGACATTCATGTCCATCATCAGTTTCAACCCTAACTGAATGGATCTTAAGTTCTGTATATTAGTTTTAATCAGAGTGAAGTTACAGACCGATCCAATAACTCAGGAGTGAAAGGGAGTGCATTTTGATGAGCTTTACGTGAAGCAATAATTATCTATGTATGTCTTTTATACAATAGTCAGTCAATAGTTTCTTCAGAGAGTCTGTATATGTGTGGTTACAAATCAGATTATTTAATGTAGTTCAATGTTTAGAATGGCTAAAGGATCATGATAGCTATATATGAATAGTTAGCTGATTAGCTTTCCTTATTAGGTAAGGAGAACCAGGGTTTAAGATGTACAAATATATACTGTAAATTGTATTTTGGCTTAGGTGATATTATATATATATTGTACAGGCACACAGTGTAGTAGAATGTTAAAAAACGAAAGTTATATATATATATAACTTGAATAGTTATGTATATATGTTGCTATGTGTTAATTCTTGCCTGTGATATTAAGTAGAGATGATGCAAATACCATCCCTACTATCTTACTTGCATAGTTTTTGAAGGGTTGATATTAGCCATCTCTGTGTTTACTCCCTTTTTTGAAAAGTTTTTCTTTGCTTGTTTTTTAATGAAATGTTTCAATAGACAAAGGAAGGTTGTATATATAACCAAGTTCTAAATACAAAGGAGGTTTCAACGGCAATATTTATTGTTTTTCTCTTATTGGCTGGTAATTCCTGTTTCACCCTGTACTTAAGCTTTTTACTATATCACCTCAGGGAAATTGAATGACACCATTGTTTTGTTTTTGAGTTATCATTTGATAAAAAAAGAAGCAGAAGAAAGAATAACGAGAAATTCAAACCATTTGCTATGATACTAACAGACATTCCCAAAACATGAGACTCAGTTATTACATAGATATTGTTATAAAAGGAAACACTGTATAGTATTATAAAGTTCTGATGACCTATTGAGGAGATATTTAAAATACCATTTCGATCAACAACCTGAGCCATCCTTACATAAGCAGTACTATCGTCTGCCTGATATATGTTGTATTATGGTGTCAAAAGGCTATTTTATGCCTTATTATAAGAAGTAATGTTTATAGTATTACATAATAAATGCCCCAAGGCATTATTTGTTATACACGTGTGCGTGCTTTGGGAAGGTGTATTTGACACTATGCTGCTTTCAGTGAATAAGCTCTGTAACAGGAATGTTATGATGCACCCTATCAGGAGTAATAAGCTATTTTTCAGTGAAATGTGAGCACCAGTGTCCTGCCAATCGATGAATCATGTGTCATAACGTCCCCATAGATATTTTATTGTTGCACACTCAAAGATTAGGATACCAGTGGGAATAACAAAAATACATGTATTTCGTATATGGCCATTATTTTTCATAAATTCTCTATAGTTCATTGAATGTATGCCGTGAAAATAGCAAGCCTGTAACCTCATACCTATCACACAACAGTCAGAAGAGGACAGATAGGAATAGTTAATCTTTGTTGTCTTGTATTTTAGCAGCCCATTTGCATTGTGTGAATGTTTAGTGGGAAGTAACTCCTCATGTAACGTGGGACTATAGCCATTTAAGATGACTTAAGCATTTTATGTGATTATGTACTCTTCTTGCTGAAAGGGCAAGTTTCTTTCTTCAGAAAATCTGGCTCCAGCTTCAGGAATGATAAATTGTGTACGAAGACTATGATTTCGATGGCTTTTAATTATCCAATGATCTCTCTGCTGAATCACTTTATTTTATTATTGTACTACTTTTACTCAGTTCCGAATCAGTACAAAATAACTTTTCCTGTCAAATCACCTACACTTAACTTTAATAAGCTAACTGCTCGCTTGCTACAATATTGTAACAGCTTCCACTGTGAATAAAGTGTCTAAGCTAACTGCTCGCTTGCTACAACATTGTAACAGCTTCCACTGTGAATAAAGTGTCTAAGCTAACTGCTCGCTTGCTACAACATTGTAACAGCTTCCACTGTGAATAAAGTGTCTAAGCTAACTGACTCGCTTGCTACAACATTGTAACAGCTTCCACTGTGAATAAAGTGTCTTTGCTAACTGCTCGCTTGCTACAACATTGTAACAGCTTCCACTGTGAATAAAGTGTCTAAGCTAACTGCTCGCTTGCTACAACATTGTAACAGCTTCCACTGTGAATAAAGTGTCTA
>NW_013665813.1:716845-724617 GCF_000517525.1 Limulus polyphemus | reverse complement strand
ATTACCCATTCAAGCCGTCTCCAGTCATTATTAGAACATCTATAATGAATTGAATTAGCCATATATCTAATGACGATAAAATGTTGATATTGATAATGTACGACAGAAGATGTCGACAATTTCTATCATTAGTATCAAGTAACTGTTATAGTAACTAATTCAAATGATTGATGTAAATATACAGTTCTCTTATATTAAGCGAGAACTCTAAGAAAAGGCTGGTATTGCATAGCTGTCGTTAGGCACTTCCAGCTGGCGAACTTATTAAACTCGACTCTAGCAGTTTATTATATATTTTTTGGATATTGCATGCTAGATGATAATGCTTTAATTAAAACTGTCCATCTTTTTCTAAGCACACACAACTTCCTCGAACATGAAAATGAAATGCTTTAATGTTCTCGTGATTTTGATATGTAGCCTTTTTATTCATGATAAACTATCTAAGGAGAAAGCTTTTGTTCTTGATTATTTTCTTTCTTACGCTACGCCAATAATTTTGGATCTTTCCATAAAAACATTGGCATTATAAATCTTGAACGTTTCGTATGCTCTTTTGTTTATGCAAGAAATATGTTTTTTTTTAACATGAGAATAAGGAAACGCGATTTCTCTTGTTAAATGAGACTTCCAGTATAATCTTTCCTTGTCGATTTTAAATTGTTAATAGTTTCTGATCAAAAAGTAATCGAAACATATGGGTTAGAACTTGTTTGAATAAGTAGAGTTGTTTAAACATTTGTTTAGCAACAAGTAAAAGTTTGGAATGGTCTATTCTTTCATTGGGGTGTGTCTGTGAGCCAGACTAATTTCGGAGAATTCCACTCCTCATCAGTGACCCTGGACACTACCATCAATGAAACATCAGACCAAACCAAGCCTTTATATTAGTTCTTCAAATACCTATAGAATGATAGGTTTTTTTTGGTGAGTGTAAAACATGTAAATACACCAGTTGGATTTCAGAACTTTTTTGTTTTAGAATTTTCGTGTAAAGCTACACAAAGGGCTATACCTGCGCATAGCCATTCCTAATTTTGAACTCACAGACTAGAGGGAAGGCAGCTGGTCAACAGTACTTACCAACAACATTTGGGCTACTGTTGGCTGACCGATTAACTGGATTTGGCCATTATTTTTAAAGCGCATCCAAGTCCCAAACTGTGTGGCGCGTGATTTTGAGGCAATGGTCTGGAACCAAGAAACTTCAGATTCAATGTCCGAGTACGTTAACTGTTAGGTCATGTCCGGCCCTATGTCAAAAATAAATTTAATCTAAAACAACACTAACCAGAAGTAATATAATGCCGTAAGATGGTAAGCTAGTTAATTTGCCGGAATCCCAATAATACCTCACGAGGTTCTATCATCTTAGAAGATTTAAGTTTCTCCTAAATCAGTACATTACTTATACATGTATTTACGCTAATGCACATACAATAAAGGAAATTAATCGAATATACAAAAAATAGACAAGAAAACATAAAGCATTTATTTGTTTTGTTTTTGAATTTCGCGCAAAGCTACACGAGAGCTATCTGCGCTAGCCGTCCCTAATTGAGCAGTGTAAGACTAGAGGGAAGGCAGCTAGTCATCACCACCCACCGTCAACTCTTGGGCTACTCTTTTACCAACGAATAGTGGGATTGACCGTCACTTTATAACGCCCCCACGGCTGAAAGGGCGAACATGTTTGGTGTGACAGGGATTCGAACCCGCGACCCGCAGATTGCGAGTCGAGTGCCTTAACCACCTGGCCATGCCGGGCAACATAAAGAAAAGAACACTAATTGTCACACTGTTCTATTTTTCTTTTTCATAATTTGTTTGTTTGTAGTTAAGCACAAAGATACACAATCAGCTATCTTTGCTCTGCCAACCACGGGTATCGAAACCTTATTTCTAGCGGTATATGTCTGCAGACATACCACTGTGCCACTATAGTAATATTTCTATTATATTTTTTTAAAATTAAATTATGATGATCTGCGATTTTTATGATTAAATGCAAATATTCATATCAACAGTGGCAAACATACTGTAGTTATACGAAAAAGTAATATTGTCATTTTTAATAGAAAATTTTTACAAGTGAGGAAATTAAACGAGGCCTAATGAATGGTCTATACTCACACGAGAACTTTTCTGTGACATATTCTGATAATTTGAACAAGAAAACCTATTGGTAAAATGTTTACAAAAAGGAAATCAAATATTCCATTTTGTGTTTCTTTTATATATTTGCTCAAAGTCACAGTAAGACGCCTCTAACTGTGAATTGATAGGTTAGAGGGAAACCAGTTATTCAACAGCACCCTCCCCCTAAATCGTAGTAAACTCTAATTGAATAATGTGATTTTCTTATCACTTTTATAACGCACCTGCGACTCCAAAGTGCGATTTTACGGCAACAGGATGCGAAACATAGACCCTAGATACTCTTATTAGACACTCTAACCACTAGGCCACGAGTTTCCTTTTAATCTAATGATGGAAAAGTAATGTATTATGAATCGCTCTGTGACAGCTTCTGATTCAATCAGTTGAAAATTGTGTTTATTTATTGCAAAGTGACTATTGCGCAGCACTAAGAAAACTTCCAAAAACGAAGTGGTCTTAAGAAATTTTATCATGTAAAGATAAAAATTGTAACGAATGAAAGAACAGGAATTTCTAACTGTTTTAAGAAAAAAAAACGCCATTCTTTTAAATATATAATAACGTTTCTTTCTTTGTTTGAAGTTAAGCACAAAGCTACACAATGGGCTATCTGTGTTCTGAGCACCAAGGGTATCGAAACCCCGTTTCTAGCGCTGTAAGTCCGCAGACATAATGCTGTGCCATTGGGAGCATATAAGAAAGATAACGTTGTTTTGTTTTCAAAAAATAAAGTTTCAGTTGCGTACAAGTAGTGTTAACTCAATTAATGAGTTCAGATCAGAAAACACGCACATATTGTATTACGCTTAAGTTATGAATGTTATTTTCAAATGTGTTTTTGTAAGTGATATTAATGACATTTATAAAAATGATTAATAATGCGGTTGAAGAATGCCAGACATTTAGTTTATGCTCTACATGAAGTATTACACGTTTTTGATTTGCAGAATACTTTCTGTTTTAACACTTTTCAAAATATTAAAAGCATAAGTTTTACGTGAAGCAATAATAATAAAGGCATCATATCTCATCGTGAAAAGGAATAAATATTTTTATTTTAGAAATTTCTCGCAAAACTACACAAATGGCTATAGCCATCTCTAATTTTGAGCTGATAGAGAGGAGGGAAGGCAGTTTTTTAACAGCACCAGCCGCCAACACTTGGTCTACTCTTATCTGAAAGAATAGTGGAATTCATCTCACTCTCAAAGGTGACCTACGGTCCCAAAGTACGGAGCGGGTTTTTGAGGCAAATGACCACGAACCATGAACCCTTGGATTCCCAATCCGAATATGATAATTACCGAGTCGAGAGAAGACGAGACAGAATAGTGTATCCAAAGGTTCAAGTTTCACAAACTCAGATCATAAAAACGTGGTGTTTAACCAGCTAGTGTACTTCATATTTGTAATTACAAACAGTGACACGTAATACAAATCAATGAATCATAATCATACACAGTTACAGTTTCTTTCTAATATTCCCCCAAAAGGGGTGTCTGTGCTGGCCATCCCTGAATTTGAACTACCAGATTAGATTGAAAGCAGACAGTCGACAGCACTAAAGGCCAATTCTTGGCTACTTTAACAGAAGTGTGAGATTTGTCTGTCACTCTTATAACGCATCTTCGAAGTGCATACCATGAACCTTCGTATTCACAGTTCGGCACACTAAAGATTAGAACACTGTCCGGCCCTCAAATAGTTTTGGGAAAAGTCACAAAATGAAGTAGTGTATCTCAAGCTAATGAATCCCAGAATAAAATTAAAAAAAGTCAAGAATCGGAGTGATGTATCAAAAATAATAGTTTGTAATACGAGTGTCAAAAATCAAGACATAAAGTAATGAATCACAAACTAATACATCACAGAATATTTTGTCAGGAAAAGTCAAGGAATGACGTAGTGTTTCATAAACTAATGCACCATAGAATCAATATTAGAAAGACACAAAGAATGAAGAAATGTGTGCCATAAACTAATACATCATAAAATATGTTGTGAGAATTGCCAAGGAATAGAATAGTGTATCAAAAATTAATACATTACAGTGACTGAAAAACATCTAAGGAATGAAGTAGTGAATCAGAAAACTAAAACATTACAGGGACTGAAAAACATCTAAGGAATGAAGTAGTGAATCAGAAAACTAAAACATTACAGGGACTGAAAAACATCTAAGGAATGAAGTAGTGAATCAGAAAACTAAAACATTACAGGGACTGAAAAACATCTAAGGAATGAAGTAGTGAATCAGAAAACTAAAACATTACAGGGACTGAAAAACATCTAAGGAATGAAGTAGTGAATCAGAAAACTAAAACATTACAGGGACTGAAAAACATCTAAGGAATAAAGTAGTGAATCAGAAAACTAAAACATTAAAGGGACTGAAAAACATCTACGGAATGAAGTAGTGAATCAGAAAACTAAAACATCACAATCTAATGTCTAAAAAATCAAAGAATGGAGTGTATCAAAAACTAATACATCAGAAACTCAGTGTCAGAATAAATATAAAACTGAAGCAGTGTCTGAAAACTAATGCATGATAGAATCTTTTGTCAAAAAAAAGAGTAAAGAATGGAGGACTAGGTTATAAACTAATACATTACAGAATCAGTCTTAGAGAAAGTCACATATTTAATATCACAATGTGTCAAATATAGTTTGTCGTCTGGTTCTGCATTTGAAAGATTTGTCAAACACGTTTGCTATATGCGGAAGGAGATAACGAAATATAACAGTAAAAAAAATTATATTAAAGGTCATGGTCAGGAAAGGTAAGAGATGAATCAATAACCAATGTAATTTATTTCTGTTAACATTTCGTCTTGTTTTCAAGTGTTGATTGCTATAAGAGGAGTCTACCTATCTATCTTGTGACAATCTTTTATGTGTTTATGTAGGGAAGTAACATTATCTATCTGATCATAAGATAAACGTCTTCTCTCGATTGTACTTGACTGCGTGTAGTAAGTATTAAATACTTTTTTCTCTAGTATATCTACCACTTTACTACAGAAATATAAAATCAAACATTAAGGATTTAGTCCTGTAGCGTCCGCCACTGTACTAAGATGTACCATCAAAGAAGATTTTAGTTACTGACATTTACTTTTATGCTACGAACACATAAAAGCTTCCACCAAACAAGGCTTTGGTCCACTGACATTTACAGTTGTACTACATATACAAAGAAGCTGTCATCAAATAAGACTTAGATCCATTATCATCTACTTGTACTACATACAGATAGAAGCTTCCACCAAACAAGGCTTTGGTCCACTGGCATCTACTGTTGTATTACATACAGATGGAAGCACTGGCATCTATCGTTTTACTACATATACAAAGAAGCTGTTATCAAATAAGACTTAGATCCATTATCATCTACTTGTACTACATACAGATAGAAGCTTCCACCAAACAAGGCTTTGGTCCACTGACATTTACACTTGTACTACATATACAAAGAAGCTGTTATCAAATAAGACTTAGATCCATTATCATCTACTTGTACTACATACAGATAGAAGCTTCCACCAAACAAGGCTTTGGTCCACTGACATTTACAGTTGTACTACATATGCAAAGAAGCTGTCATCAAATAAGACTTAGATCCATTATCATCTACTTGTACTACATACAGATAGTTCAGTGGACCAAAGCCTTGTTTGGTGGAAGCACATTTACAGTTGTACTACATATGCAAAGAAGCTGTCATCAAATAAGACTTAGATCCATTATCATCTACTTGTACTACATACAGATAGAAGCTTCCACCAAACAAGATTTTAGTCGGCTGACATCAAACCAGGTTTTAGTTTGCTAACATGCTATGTAAACGTAAGATCTGCTATCCAATAATGATTTAATCCTTTAATGTCTATGTTTACATAATTACACACTCCATTTTATCTAAAATTATATAAATTAAAAGTCATAAAGATTATTTTGCATTGCTGATATATATACATTTAGTCCTAACCAAAATCTCTTGACCAAAGCTGTTGATATATTATCGGAAAATTGCCAAACATATCTTTAACAGCGAGGATATCCAATTACTTTTCAGTTTTTTTTTGTATTCATTTATGACGTTAGTTATCTTTTTTGTCAGTTTGGTTTATAAAAATGGCTTCATTAATTTGTAAGTTAACTTTTAGTTCTGATTTACAGGGTTAACATAAAATTCATTTTTGGAAGAATTATAAAACCTACATCTGGTCAGTTGGTACAAGTGTATACAAACGTTTATTGAATACATTACTATATATATATATATATAAGATAACAGGTAAATTTTATTTCATACTTAGAAGGCAATAGTATCAGTACAAGCCACAATAAAAGACAAGGTCAGATACGATAGCCCCACTAGACTCATCATCATCAGCGTTGAATAATATTTTTTACTCAGTCATTAACATTGCATGGTTATGACAGTTCGGATAAGTGAATAAATAAGCTCTGATATCAGACTCACACTTTTAGCTGCAATTTATAATAATGTCACGAAATAATCAAATATGGTTTGAAGGTCACATTGCAAGTCCGACTATGGTTGTTCTTTTCGTAAGTGTGTTCCGCATATGTTTTTATATTTTCACATTAACTGATAAAGCAGTAAGTTCGTGGTTTTTCTCCACTAACTATGCTTTTATTCCCAAACTTATTTTAAGCCAGTCCTCTTTATTGTTAGTTTACTTTTAATAAAAACTTATTGATAATAGGAACTTTGATGCAAAATATTCTTCTGACCTTCACATCTCTTGATAACAATCACTTTACAAAATATTCTTCTGACCTTCACATCTCTTGATAACAATCACTTTACAAAATATTCTTCTGACCTTCACATCTCTTGATAACAATCACTTTACAAAATATTCTTCTTCTTCCTGACTCGGCTAAAATGTAAACTTCCCAGTTACATATGAGGGCAACATATTAGGAAGAACAAGAAGGGAGTAACAGTATTAACCATTCTAATAATGTTCGAAGATAATGCCAATATACATATATGAATATAAATGAGAGCTTTTCTTCTCACGTTGACAAAAGCCTTGTTGAAAAACGATTTTAGCATGTTAATACTTGTGTGAAAAATAACCTAGCCCGATCATTTGGCTCAAAGGCCAACTGTATAAGGAAAGTATGTTTCCTTTAACAGTTAAATTCATGTTCCCGCGCCTTTGATTGTTTAGTGAATGAATAATTCAAGGCATAATATTTAAATGCTTACAACATCATTATCTGCTGTTATCTACTTTACATACAGTGACTGCGAAATTGATATAATATTTCCCCTCCTTGCTTACATTTAGAAGTAAATGTATAAAAACAAACTTAACCACGTTAAGAAAAACTTGCGCGAGAAAATGGAAATATGCTCCATTAAAAAATATTTTCATTATGTCCTAGAAGAAAATAACAGTTATGGTGATTTTTAAAGCCAGAAATTATCCAAATACATATAAGTTTCTAATGTGTGAATTGTCGCATTGTTAACCGTGTTTTCATTCTAAAATCCGTCTTGTTTTGGTTTAACCACCAATGCCAATATTCTTATGAACGTAACGACCCTTGGATATCAGAGTGAAATCACT
>NW_013665813.1:712590-716145 GCF_000517525.1 Limulus polyphemus | reverse complement strand
AAATACATATAAGTTTCTAATGTGTGAATTGTCGCATTGTTAACCGTGTTTTCATTCTAAAATCCGTCTTGTTTTGGTTTAACCACCAATGCCAATATTACTTATGAATACAATATTTTTAAAGCCAGAAATTATCCAAATACATATAAGTTTCTAATGTGTGAATTGTCGCATTGTTAACCGTGTTTTCATTCTAAAATCCGTCTTGTTTTGGTTTAACCACCAATGCCAATATTCTTATGAACGTAACGACCCTTGGATATCAGAGTGAAATCACTAAATTAAACATTTGTGTCTAAAGGTTTTCACAGGCTTGAGGTTGTTTCATAATATTTTGTAAGAATGTTGTATCCAAATACTTTGAATTATAAAATAATATTGTTAAATCCAATTAAACAGTATTATTTTATAATTATAACTGCAAGTTATATCTAGAAAACAAATAAATTTTAGATATTGATTTAGCAGTTCATTTTCTATTAATTTTATAAGGTGCTTAGAATTTATATTACTGTTATTGTTTTAATTTTCAGTGCTGGTTGAAGGATAGAAACCATTATTTAATTGTTTGTTTGTTTGTAATTAAGCACAAAGCTACACAATGGGCTATCTGTGCTCTGCCCACCACGGGTATCGAAACCCGGATTCTAGCGTTGTAAGTCCGCAGACATACCGCTGTGCCACTGGGGGGGCCCATTATTTAATGAAGATGACAATTGTTGTAGCTGTATTTCGTTTTCGGTTACTGTCATTTAAAATCAGTTTGGTATCCTGTAACGTTTATAGACCCTTGATAAAGGCGTAAGCCGAAACGTCGGGTACAAGTAATTAAACATTTCTTCTGAGGTTGTTTGTCGTCTTCACTAAATAATGCTTTGAGTTTATTTTAGAAAAATTTCATTTAAATATTATTAGATTGTCACAATATTGAAATCTTGTAATTCACAACTTAGTAGTTTGCAGAGTTATTTGGAATGATTATTTTCATACCCCAGTTCTTCTAAGTATGTTTTTTATAGTTGCTAGGTTTGTACAAGAAAATTAGATTATATTTTTATTACCAGTCATTTACATATGATACCTGGATTTCGAAGGCAAAAATTTACATTATTTTATACTTTTATTTTTCGAACTCGTGGTTGATTTGAAAGTTCTAATTTACATTTTATTGCACGATAATCTAAAGAAGGATAATTTCTTCTTCAAAGACAGCGTTTATTGTTTTAAGTCTTTGGAACAAGAGGGACTTTCCTGTAGTACCAATTTTACCTTTCGTTGTAAGAAAATAATCACAATGTTATATTGCTATCAAAACGAAATATGAGAATGTTTGAGCATTTTCTCAGCCAATTTATTCAAGTTGTGAGATATAGAAATAAATATCTCGTCAAAATAACTGGAATTTTTATAATTCGTCTCTTACACTTGTTTAAAACACTCTGGCTAGAAAATATCACTCTCATCATCTTTTGGAATATGCAACCAACAAGTTTACAGACGTACAACGCTAAAATCCGGGTTCGATTCCCTGTGGTGGACACATCAGATAGCCTAATGTGGCTTTGCTCTAAGACAAACAAAACCAAAGACTACGAAATACAATCTCGAAGTGGCTGGGGATACACTGACGAGACCTAGATATAAAGTTGTTTCTCACTTTTCTGAAGACATCTTGAACAATGGCCTGAAAAATAGATGTCTTTCATACGCAAGTGGATAAGATACAAACTAACCCTAAAAAACAAACGTACTTTACCGAAAATATATCGCGAGAGATTAAAGATTTGGTTACTTTAAATACAAGAGAAAAAGCATAGACATTGTGATCAAGACAGAAGTACAGAGCGTTGTGTACTCGTAGTACGTGTTGGGACAGACGAGAAATGCTTTTGGGTACAGATTCGAAAGATTGCAACAAAATAATTATACACAGCTTTGTTTCTATTAAGTTAGCATATTATTAGTTCTACCTATTGAAACATTAAAATCTAACAATACACGTTTGAGTTTCAGAAACCTTTATTTCTTGGGTAGAACTATTAATCTGCTAATTGTTGAAACAGTAAAATCTAAAAATACATGTTTGAGTTTCAGAGACCTTTATTTCTTGATTAGAAGATTAATAGTTCTACCTGTTGAAACAGTAAAATCTAACAATACATGTTTGAGTTTCAGAGACCTTTATTTATTGATTACTATAATACCACTTTATCTTCCGTGTGCGAACCTTTACAAGTAGGAAAAGGATTGAATTAAAAATATAAATGTATATTCTATGTGTACTGGTGATAAACTGAGAAAACTATGTTCTAACCAAGTACATTGTCAGTATATTTGTGGATGCATTTTATAAGTTCGACATTGCTGTACGTGCTTGACACCTCTACCTACTCGACGAACCTGTCTGTGCCCTCCGACCAATCAACAGCGACACCGAGGACTTCACGCCTTTAAAACCATCCCGTAACCTGAACCCGTACTCCAATAAAACCATGGCAACATCAGGAGAATCCACAACTCATTCAAACGTTAATCAACCCCCAGCACCGGACTTCACTTTGCCTTCCCTACTTATTTCTTTTAGCTAACCGGACACTGGTAACGGATTGGTCGTTTCCAGTGAAAGTGGTACTCCCGTTTCCCCCACATTAAATTCTTGGCATAGGATTTATAGATTCCTGCCGCCCTGAAGGACCATCTGTCCTATATCGGCCGTTTACTTTTTACTTTAACGTTTACCTTTTTAAGTTCACACAGCTTGTTTGCATTAATTTCCTGTTTCTCAATTTAAGCCCATATTCCTAGGCCACGCTCGAGGTGAAGGAGGATTGCTTTGTATACATTCTATATATATATATATGTGTATTATATATTACACAAAACAAAACAGTAAATATAGTACATTAATTATATGTTTTCAACTGAATTAGAAAGTTCTCCATTTTTTCCATTTTATCCTATGCAATTATAATTCTTGTTTGCTTCAGATATCGGTTAAGAATTACAGCTTTCCTTACACATTTGCTCACCTTCTGAGTGGCGCTCCCTAAATGCTTTTTTTTCATAACTGAAAACAAAAACAAACGGTTTTTCATCGGACACCGTAATAAGAAGCGGTGTATAAAGCCATTGAAATAGTTCAACCCATAAAATATATATCTATATATCTATCATTTTTAATTACATGATCTACAATGGACATAACTCAATCAACGCCTGACATTATAGTGTATTTTGTTGCTAAGGGTAAATCTACATAATCACAATGGACATAACTCAATCAACGCCTGACATTATAGTGTATTTTGTTGCTAAGGGTAAATCTACATGATCTACAATGGACATAACTCAATCAACGCCTGACATTATAGTGTATTTTGTTGCTAAGGGTAAATCTACATAATCTACAATGGACATAACTCAATCAACGCCTGACATTATAGTGTATTTTGTTGCTAAGGGTAAATCTACATATTGGGTTTCTGTGCTCAGGCTTACCGCTCAGCCACCAGGAGGCAACATTATAGTAGTCAGGTTTAACTAATAATAAAGGCC
>NW_013665813.1:708408-711690 GCF_000517525.1 Limulus polyphemus | reverse complement strand
TTTATTTAACATATTAGGATACATTGCTTTTATTTAACATATTAGGATACATTGCTTTTATTTAACATATTAGGAAACACTGCTTTTATTTAACATATTAGGAAACATTGCTTTTATTTAACATATTGGGATACATTGCTTTTATTTAACATATTAGGAAACATTGCTTTTATTTAACATATTGGGATACATTGCTTTTATTTAACATATTAGGAAACACTGCTTTTATTTAACATATTAGGAAACATTGTTTTTATTTACTGAGATATGATTCAATTTTTACATGCTCGCCCTTTCAGCCGTGGGGGTGTTATAATGTGACGGTCAATCCCACTATTCGTTGGTAAAAGAGTAGCCCAAGAGTTGGCGGTGGGTGGTGATGACTAGCTGCCTTCCCTCTAGTCTTACACCGCTAAATTAGGGACGGCTAGCGCAGATAGCCCTCGTGTAGCTTTGCGCGAAATTAAAAAAAACAAACAAACTAATCATAAAAGAAACACTATAATAATTACAATGATAATTCTATAAATATATATAGTTAAGATCTAGCTTGCGTATTCAATTAATGTTCGAAACCGTAATGTAACAAGTCACATACAATTCTCGTTTTTGATAACTTTCCTGTTTAAATATTTGGATCACGATCACACCTAAACCAAATAATTTTTTTTTACTTTAACAGACGAGCGTATAAAGTAAAACACCTTTCACCTATACTTTCATTTTAATGGCGTTCAGTAATAAACATATTTTTTGCTTTTACTAATTAGGTCGTTTTTTGTAGATTCTCTTATAGCGTGTTGAAATTTCCTCGCAAAACGTTTTGACTCAAAAAACATTTTTCACAACAAAAGAAAATTACTTATATTTAGAGTTAAAAAATCCCGTTTTATTAACATAACAATCTTGTCTGAGTTGTCGTCTGTGTTGAGGTTATTGTTCTATCTGATTAAGCATGAGGTTATACAAAATAACTGATGTTGTTTGCTTGACTTCAACGAAACGTGAGGAAGGAAAAGGCTGAGATAAATATACCATCACAAGAACCATAATAATGGCTGATAGAAAATACAAGATTGTAGTCCTAAAGCTGATATTACCACACCTCAGGTAAAATGATATACGAAGACTCATGATGAAACACTAAAGCTCTAGCTTTCGCAGTACAAAGTTATCGATCGTTATTGATCGCGTTTGTTTCAGAAACTAACGTGGATTTACTCTTTCTTCCAAAGGATCAGATCTCCAGCCAGGTTATGCACTTAAGAATGAGAATTCGTAGTTGGGGACCATCAAATTGGAAGACATTTTTTTAAAGAGACCTAACGACATCTCTTGTACAATATTTGAAATCTTAATAAAAATATATTTAGGTAACTCAGCATCTTCATTATTCTGTATGGTGGTCATAATTATGTATATCTGTCATTACTACAATTTAGATTGTTTACCAGGCATTCTAATGAGTATTTTGTTCTTTAAGCTTTTGATAATATGCATCATAACTTAATTTACCTTTTAACTGCTTTCTTGTACAATACTGTGAAAAATCCTAACATGTTTCACTATTTTACATTAGTGATGTAAACAAACATCATTTTTAAAATTAGAAAAAGAGCTTTTATTCTTTAGGAAATTGCTAGTTAGAAGACAATATCTTAATCACATACGTTTTCAACTTCTGGGATTAACATGAAATATAAAAATAGGGGTTTATTGGTAATAGCAATTGCTAACTATACAAGAAATATTAAAAATTCTAGAAAGCCGCTCTCTTTAACATCATTATTACTTTATCGATTTTAGTTACAGGCCAGTCATGAAACTGGCTGTTTTCTGGAGATTTACAAATGGAACTTAAGGATTAAGATACACGTATGTAATTATTGACTTGTTTTCTTGTACTAGATCTATATATATATAAGACTTTGAGACAATCCAGCTCTTGAAAAAGTTAGAGAATGAACTGCGACATTTAAAAATTGGAATTACTATAAGTAAAGATTAAATATAAAGAGAAGGAGTTTTAATCTGAGTTTATAATTAAAAACTTTTTATTTTGGATTCATTTTTTGGACGAAATGACTAAATGTTACATGATTAAGAAAGTTTTCATCAATGTATGGTCGAACTGACTGAGATGAAAACCTCCAACTGTATGGTGTCTTAGCTTTTTATTTCAGTAATAACAATAATGTTTTGAGGAAAAAAAGAGGGTAATTTTGGTGTCACAATAACAGACTACCATATCTCTAGTCCTTTTGGTGTCACAATAACAGATCACCATATCTCTAGTCCTTTTGGTGTCACAATAACAGATTACCATATCCCTATTTCTTTTGGTGTCACAATAACAGACTACCATATCTCTAGTCCTTTTGGTGTCACAATAACAGACTACCATATCTCTAGTCCTTTTGGTGTCACAATAACAGACTACCATATCCCTAGTCCTTTTGGTGTCACAATAACATATCACCATATCCCTAGCCCTTTTGGTGTCACAATAGCAGATCACCATATCTCTAGTCCTTTTGGTGTCACAATAACATATCACCATATCCCTAGCCCTTTTGGTGTCACAATAACAGATCACCATATCCCTAGTCCTTTTGGTGTCACAATAACAGATCACCATATCCATAGTCCTTTCAGTGTCATTATAAAAAAAAACGTTTAATGAATTGGATATTATCAAAAATGTCATTCATCCCACTGTTTCCATGCACTACTAGCATAAATATTATTCATCCCCCCCCCATCATTTCCACGCACTACTGGCATAAATATCATTTATCCTTTGTCCACATCCCTCCCATCATTTCCACTAATTACCAGGATAAATATCATTCATCCCCCATCATTACCACTCACTACTAGCATACATATCATTCATTCCTCCCCCATTATTTCCACGTACTACTAACATATATATCATTCATCTCTCCCTCACCATTTCCATATACTACTAATATATATATCATTCATCCCTCCCCAATCATTTTCACGTACTACTAGCATAATATCATTTACCCCCATGATTTCTACGTGCTCTCATTGGAGTTTCCTTTTAACCCGGATTCTAGCTCATGTAGCTTCTCTACTGAAGTCTTAACGCCCTGGAGATTACATGAATGAGAAGTAAAATAGTTTGGCGTGACGGGGATTCGAACCCGCGACCCTCAGATTGCGAGTCCAGTGCCTTAACCACCTGGCCATGCCGGGCCTTTATGATTAGTTAAACCTGACTACTATAATGTTGCCTCAGATTGCGAGTCCAGT
>NW_013665813.1:696821-708278 GCF_000517525.1 Limulus polyphemus | reverse complement strand
AAGCAATGTTTCCTAATATGTTAAATAAAAGCAATGTTTCCTAATATGTTAAATAAAAGCAATGGAATATGCTGTGATAAACAGATGGAAGTAACAATTAATATGTGGGCATGATATCTATACAGGCAAATTTTTTTGTTTACATTCTGGTATAAAGATCGGATGATGGAGGGCTTTTTCATTAGTGAACAATGGGTATAGATACAAGATTCATCTCTAGTTTCAGTACTTCACATCCCTAAAGGTATGGTTTCATTAAAGCGTAGTGCAGGACTGAAACAATGAGGCTAGCTTCTAGCTTATGCTGTATAAACAACTTAACACAACTACACTTAATTTTATGATATTTGATCCCAATGATCCAAAAACTACAGCAAACGTTATCGCTTGACCTGGATAAAGTCCCATTATGAATATTCTTGAGGCGACCAAACAACTTGGTTGGAGTGTGAGGACATTTGTAATAGAATTCCACTATCACACATTGATAAACTGTATGGAAACCAACGTGTAGTGGTTTGTGTAATGCAAAAGTCTCATGTACAAAACACTACTGTGTAAAACTTATTCATTTTCTTTTGGTATTTTCTGTGACAATGTCTTATACCTTTAATAACTTAACCATTTACATGCCATTACTCATTGTCTGTGATGGTACATGTATCGTTCGCGTGTTTCCGTAATTTTTCACATTGCTGTATGTAATGTAGTGAAAAGATATATTGTGACTAAATAAGAACTGCCATACATCAATCTGTCTGCTATATAAAGAATCCTAAATCTGTAAGACAATAACATCAATATAGAATAGTATGCAAACATTTTGGCCAAGACTGTAGAAGGGGCCACCTTCCACAAAACGATTGAGGTATGGCATGAACTTATAGTGTCAAACTGAGATATGTCTTATAATAATCTCACAGTTAATCACAAAATCAATAGAGAAAAATAAGAAACTTGTCTTATCTACAGCATTAATCAATGTAATCATTGAAAATGTACGATCTCAAAGGATTGTTTATTATGCTTGTTTGTTGAAAGATGCTTCAATATTTTAATCTTATGCTTAACAACCAAGCTCTCACGAGTATCGGCTTCGTTCTTGCTCAGTAGCAACAATTATGACAAATAAATAGACTTCAGGATATTTTAGTAAAAACAAACCCAACGTTAAATAATATATTTTTCGATCTAAAACATCATGGTGCAAAAGTTAAGGCCAAAGTTAACATCATTTTCTGGTACAATATGAGATTATGTATGAGCTAAAAGATAAAACCTAGGCACAGAAAAGAAATATATATATATATATTCCGGATAAATAAACCAAATAAACATATTTTCCAAAATAATTACGCCATTGGAGAAAGTTACACAACATAGTTCAAAACGATATTGTTTAAATGGATAAAACAAAAGAAGTAAGCTCAGATAAAGTTCTTGTTCTTTTGGTTTTTTTTACATTTTTTATTGTGTATACAGAAAATAAAATCTTAGGAAGTTCAGAACTACCATAAAACTAACTAGCAGTCTGTGTCTCTTCCTACATACATGAAGTAGTTTTTGAGTAAGTGCCCGAGTAGTAACAGAGAAGGTAGGGTATTATCGGACAAACATTACGAGTTGTTATTCTGGTCTGTATAAGTTATTTCGAGCAACTGTTCGTCAAAATACATATAAGCATCTGTTTTGTATAAAAGTGTGTTTTTGATATAATTATTTTCGAAACAGATCAATGCTTTGTTCAAACAATTTCTCCGTACTTGTTGTAGAGTTATGCCTAGTCACGTACCAGAAGTTATAAAGCATCAAATATTCGACTGTCCAGAAATGGTGTGAAACAAACGGACATTGCCAGAACAGTAGGGTATTCCCAGTGTACTGTATCCAGAATCCTGAAATGTCATCGGACTACAAGAAACGTTGTTCCAGGAAAGGTTACTGGTAGACGCCAAAAACTACTGCCCGAGATGACCGTGTTTTGGTCAGGTTAATACGTCAAGGTTGAACGAAGTCTTGAAACACCTTACGGCAGGAATGGCATGAACACATTCATTCCAGGGTATCCAGAAGAACAGTGAATAGGAAACTGACTGGTTATATTACAAGTATAATGTGGGTTTATAATGTGACGGTCAATCCCACTATTCGTTGGTAAAAGAGTAGCCCAAGAGTTGGCGGTGGGTGGTGATGACTAGCTGCCTTCCCTCTAGTCTTACACTGCTAAATTAGGGACGACTAGCGCAGATAGCCCTCGTGTAGCTTTGCGCGAAATTCAAAACAAAACAAACAATACTTTTCAATAATATCAAACAGGTTTATTTTAAGTTATTAAGTTAAGTTATTTTCTACTTAATAATAGTGAAATAGAAAAGAGCATACACAAGACGATTTATTAATAAAACAAACAACATCAACAACAAAAAACTAAACAAAGCAGAAGAACACTGACTGAGGCAATGCCATGTCAGACACCCTATCTAAACCTTGGTTGAGAAAGTACAACATTAGTAAAGCAAATGACGTACAATAACGTGAGGTATCTCCTCATTACCAGGATATAATTCACATTTATTGAGACACCGTATAATACCGTACATGTTAATTCATTTGAAGTACACTAATCATATTTGTAGTTGAAACAAGCTTGTTTTCTTTGAATTTCATGCAAAGCTTCTCGAGGGCGTCAGCTGTCCCTAATTTTGAAGTGATAGACTAGAGTAAGGGAAATAATTCAGAACCATCCACCTGATTGTACGATACATTATAATGCCCCCACGGCTGAAATGGCGAGCGTGTTTGGGAAATAGAGTTGAAACAAGTAACAGAGTTGAAATATAAACTATTATTTGACAGAAGTCTGTGTGTGACCGCTCATAATTAGAGAATTAAACTTGTCATTAAACTTGGCGTTCTTCCTTAGAGCCTCCAGGGGGAGTGACATAGGGTGGGGTGGCGTTTGGACCTGACCCGATATGTCATCCCTTATGTCTTCCCCACGTGCTGAACCGTTACGTGAGCTAATAATGAATAAATGTATTAGCTTTGTTTTCATTTATTTTTGTCATTCAGAGGCTATTTCTGTGACAAATAAAAATGGGGCGGTAATAAACAGTTGAAGCCAGTCGATTAAGCATGGCTAAATTAAGATGTAGTTTAGTATTTAATCTGCCATAGATTATCTAACGTCTAAGTAAAGTGATGTAGAGAATAGCAAGTAAAAGTTTCTGGTGGTTCGTCTCGTTTAAGTAATCTGTATATCTTTTCATTTTGAATGTTAACCGTAACTAAATACAGATTATCGTTAGTTAAAATATTATAAATGCACAAATCTCCATTACGAGATTAATCAATTAATTAATTAAATGATTAATTAATATTAATTCATTTAAATATATTAGTTCCTACCAGTATATCATATAAAGTCATATATACCATTACATCATATAAAGTCATATATAATATATACCATTATATCATATAAAGTCACACCAGAAAATTATAAACTGTGAAATTTGATTTTAGAAGTTTGATGTTGCGATGTATATCTAAATTGTCTACGTTTTTTAAAAATTAAGTTGTAAGGTATTTCTTTAGGATACAAACACAACATTTTTAAAACAGATGTACAGTTAACAAATGATATAAACATGATGTATTGAAGTTATGCTTAGGTACACCTTCAATATAACATGATAATTACATGAAATATTAGGTAATTTCATTCAGAAAGAAGGTATCAAATCATGGACGGATTTTGAAGAAAGGGTTTTAATAAAACGTCTTATTGGATATAAGAGAGGCATAAATCATTAAAGCTTATAAATAAAGCTTAACGAAAGTTTGTACCTATTAGATGCTCTCAAGATATGTGATCAAAAATTAACAGACCACTGTATGTTTTATTAATTAGGCAAGGTAAGTAAAAATCCAAAATTAATAAAATAACAACATTGTCAGCTACTTAACTACCCAGGATAACATGTAATTACGTTGCTATGTTCTTGTACTTGTCGAAAAATCGTTATGCATGAATATACATGTATGTACGTTCTTATAGGAATGCTTATATTATATATATAATAAAAGAGATGTGTAAATGTTAGCATCGAATGAAGAACACTGTATTGAAAAAAAAATGTATAATCATATATTCAATGATATTTAACGTTAATCCAAAAACTACGTCAAAACAAAGACAAACAATATATTAGATTATAATTGCCAATTCCCTATTTTTCCTTGTAAAATGAAATACATTTAATATGTTTCCTCTAAGGTTTCTTTTATCTTTTAATGCAAGTGTTTGACCATTGTTGATGTTGTTATTCCACCTTGAGGTTTCCAAGAAGTTCGTCGATTCACTGTATCGGTTTCATTAGGAACAACTAGTTTCTACAACTAATTGCAAATATTGAATGATAAGGGAATGATGAGGGACGTCGTGGGTGACTCACCCACGACGGATTGTAGATGAAATATTGATTTGTAGGTCCTACATCTAGAAAGACTTTTGCCACAACGAGCATATTTTACACTTCTCATTCTGTAGCTTGCCTTCTGATTTTCTTTGTTTATCCCATAGCGTTCAACATTACCCATTTTTAGCCCGTTGAATGAACTGGGATACACTGTACACGCACATAAATTTTTGTCAACTTTTATTGGTATCGTTACTCCGTTATTTATTTGATACGTTTTACATCGATCAGAAAATTTTAATTTATATGTACATTAGTTGTAAAACTGTCGAGTGCAATCAGTAATTAAATGCGCCACCTTCACCGAAGTCTTCGTTCGAGTGCTTCTTTTTATTCTGATTTTATCGTGAAATATCCTTTCATTTGTATTACATTCCTTGCCAAATACCGCCATTTTCCTTTAACATCACTAACAGTGAAAAGGGACGTTTCATCACGAGGTAACTAGAATAAAACAGTTAACCTTGGCTTCCGCATTGAGACCGTTATTGTCTGGGCAGTTTAATAGTAAACGAGCATGTAATGAAGAAATATTCACTGATGCCAAGCCATCTCATTTAAAGAGATGAAACCGTCTAACAGCACACTTAAACTGTCACAAAAGCGATAGATGCTTCACGAGATTTATTCATTATGCAGATATGGTGCAATAACCAGCACCATTTATATATAAGTGAAAAAGATCTCAGAAGTAGTAAAAAAAAAAAACCCAGTGGATGTCACGTAAGGGCGATTTACTAAATCTATAAAGAAAAAAAAATAATGTGAGTTTAGCAGTTTAAAGTTATTAACAACTACATTTGCAATTCTTCATACTTTTTCTACCGGACTCGGTTTACTGTAGCTTCTAAAAGGATAAAAAAATGACCATTAATCAAGTCGAAACCTATGATGTAAGTGTACGTTTGTTACTGTAGCATTCCAGAAATACTCATTTTAGACATATAAGTCTAAATATCCACTGCCATCATCTTTATACTTATAAAATAAGGAGTTAAAAGGTAAACCACTGCATGTCTCACCTAGTTGTCAACACATTGTAATACAATACCAGAATCACTATCCTACACACTGTAAAAAATAGAAGTAAATCACTGCATTGTCTCACCTAGTTGTCAACACATTGTAATACAATACCGGAATCACTATCCTACACACTGTAAAAATAGAAGTAAATCACTGCATTGTCTCACCTAGTTGTCAACACATTGTAATACGATACCGGAATCACTATCCTACACACTGTAAAAAATAGCAGTAAACCACTGCATTGTCTCACCTAGTTGTCAACACATTGTAATACAATACCGGAATCACTATCCTACACACTGTAAAAAATAGCAGTAAACCACTGCATTGTCTCACCTAGTTGTCAACACATTGTAATACAATACCGGAATCACTATCCTACACACTGTAAAAAATAGCAGTAAACCACTGCATTGTCTCACCTAGTTGTCAACACATTGTAATACAATACCGGAATCACTATCCTACACACTGTAAAAAAAAGCAGTAAACCACTGCATTGTCTCACCAAGTTGTCAACACATTGTAATACAATACCGGAATCACTATCCTACACACTGTAAAAAAAAGAAGTAAACCACTGTGTTGTTTCTTTCTGCTTATATATTGTGAATACAATATAAAAACATCAAGTGTTAGCTCATCCTACCTACACATTGTAATTCAATACCGGAAACTACAGTGTTATTTCATTGTGCCTTCTTATTGGCATGCAATAATGAAAACCATTATGCTAGTTCACCCTGCTTGCATTATTGTAACACAGAACCAGAAACCATTATGTTAATGCATCCTACTTACATGATTGTATCCCAAAACAGAAAATCATTATGTTGGTTCACTCTCCCTACATATTGTAACACGCTACCGGAAATCGTTATGTTGATTCACCCTGTCTACACATTGTAATTCAACACCGGAAACCACAGTGTTATCTCGTTCTGCCTACTTATTGCCATGCAATAATGTAAACCATTATGCTGGTTCACCCTGCCTAAATTATTGTAACACAGAACTAGAAACCATTATGTTGGTTTATCTTGCCTAAACGTTGTAATACAATACCGGAAACCATTATGCTGGTTCACCCTGCCTAAATTATTGTAACACAGAACTAGAAACCATTATGTTGGTTTATCTTGCCTAAACGTTGTAATACAATACCGGAAACCATTATGTTGGTTTGCCTTGCCTAAACGTTGTAATACAATACCGGAAACCATTATGTTGGTTTACCTTGCCTAAACGTTTTAATACAATACCGGAAACCATTATGTTGTTTCACTCTGTCTACTCATTTAAATTAAAGGGACCGAGCGTGGTCCATTGGTTAACGTGTCAGTTTGGAGAACTGAGGCCTCGAATTCGAGAGATGATGATGATGCCAAACTCTCTCTTTGCACTTTCAGCTGTGATTGCATAATAAGAGTGATAGTCAGTCCCGCTACTCGGTTGAGAGTATCCTCTTCGAGCGATGTATGCTACAGAATGGTTTTCTTACATCTGGTCTGCAGCTCAAAATTATGGAAGGCTATGCCTGGACCACAGAGATATCTGATCTGACCATTTAGCATATTATATGCATTCAGCTGACTAAACAATACCATTCTGCTGTTTCTGTAAAACAATAGCAGTAAACCACCACTGTTTTACTTTGCCTGCACATTGTTAAATAATACCGGAAACTATGATGTTTTATCCTGTCTACACAATACAATACCATTATCTAACTGTGTTATTTTACCCTGCCTATATACGAGTACAAGATATGAGAAAACTATTGTGTTCTTTCTTTTTTTTCAATGCACGTTATAACACAAATGTTTCAATGGATGCCAAGATATCTGAAAAGCATATAAAACTTGTCCTAGTTTGTTATCTTTTTGGAAGAGCGGGGCATTTTCTTTAAATGTAAAAGAAATGCCAAACTTTATAACATTTTCAGTTCTTTAATTTATCGTTGAGCTTTGTTTTTGCTCTTTTGTAGACTCAGTTTCTTTTAAATAAGGACTCCGTTGTTAGTTTCCATGACAGCTGTAACAGCCTGTTTAGTTTCTACTTATATCTTACGTCAAATGTTGACAGATGTAAAGATACGAAATTTAAATAATCTCTTATAAACCGTTATATATTTAATTAACTGCCATGCATTAACTAATTTCTTAATGACAAATTTTTGTAGAATTATTGATTTCAAGATCAGCATGTTGAGGAGGTTTACCAGAGTAATGCACAGTATATAAGCACTGCCATGATTGAGCTGTGTGCAAAAGGTAAACATTCAAATGTTCAATAAAAACTATGTATATATATAACATAATTTTACAACATCCTTTAACTGGTAACGTTCTTTCAAAGCTTAACTTATAAATTTGTAAACAGGATGATGATTTCTATATATTAGTACATCTAATTAAGTTTCTTGCCGTAAATTAAGTCGATTATATAACAGAACGTGACCGTATTCAAGGAGAATACAGTATTACAGTTAAGTTTCTTATAACTAAAGTGTCTGTTTGTTTTTATTGAATTTCGCGCAAAGCTACAAGAGGGCTATCTGCGCTAGCCGTCCCTAATTTAGAAGTGTAAGACTATAGGAAAGGCAGCTAGTCATCACCACCCACCGCCAACTCTTGGGCTACTCTTTTACCAACGAATAGTGTGACTGACCGTCACATTATAACGCCCCCACGGCTGAAAGGGCGAGCATGTTTGGTGTGACGGGAATTCGAACCCGCGACCCTCAGATTGCGAGACGAGCGCCCTAACCACCTGGCCATGACAGGCCAACTAAAGTGCTCATACACATGATTAGTAAAATTATATAATAACGATCTCTTAGGCAAATTTCATTTATTGTGTCTGATAAACTGACGTGAGCATAATAAGCATTTTTGGTCAGAATTGTGGGCAATAAACATCTCACATGCAATGCTGTTATTATTACAATATGGTAGCTTTTGAAACTGAATCACAGAGTAATGTAGAATATTGATAGTGTGAGGATGAAAGGCAAAAAAAAAAAATGAATATTTTATTTAATCTGTGTCCTTAAAGTTAAGGTTTCAAATTTCCTATTTCATACTGATTTGATATTTAGCTTTTTTTGCAGTATTGATTTGTTATTTTGCCCCCAAGTGGCACAGCGGACTTACAACGATAAAAACCGGGTTTCAATACCCGTGATGGGCACAGCACAGATAGCCCATTGTGTAGTTTTGGGCTTAATTACAAATAAACAGACAAACAAAAACAAATTAAGGGAAAACAAATTCATACCGCCAACCTCAATATTTGTATTTCAGTGCTTCTCAAATAAGCAGGAGAATAGGCGGAGAAAAGTTCTGTTATTTCATAATCCAAGATTCCATGTACTGAAGTCACAATTAAAGACAAAAATACGATGAATTTAGAAATAAAGGCGAGGTTATGTTATTCAAATAAGGTCACAAAGTTTTCGTCAACATAAAATTTAAAATAATTGACAACCAATTTAAAGCTGAGAATAACCGTAAGCTAGCACTTTTTGATCACAAACTAGTAAATAGTTACTTTTAAATAAACGTTTTGGCAGATAAAGTAATTAATCTTTGCCTGTCGAAAGCAAGGTCAAACAAATAAAACAAAAAAAAATTAACCAAAGTCCAGAAACCTTAATTTTTTAGCAAGAAACCTCATTGGAAGTATATCAGAATTTGTTTCAATTTCTGAGTGAACTATTTTATCCTTCACTCAGAGGATAATTCTGCTTCTAATTCTTTTTTTTCTTTAAACGGATTTTGTTCGCTTTCTGATATTAGGATTTAATTGTCGATACGTCAAACAATTAAGAGAATTGTAACTTTCAGGGGCTTTAGTAGATCTGGTATTTTAACTTTCAGGGGCTTTAGTAGATCTGGTATTTTAACTTTCAGGGGCTTTAGCAGATCTGGTATTTTAACTTTCAGGGGCTTTAGTAGATCTGGTATTTTACACCATTAATCGTATTTTCATTTGAAAATGTTTTTAACTCATACATAAATATTAGGTAGAAGTCAGGTTTCGTTTTCTGTTACTCCAAAGTGGTAGAAGGCAATTTTCGTCTTCTTTTACAAGTTATAAAAGTAAAAATCATATCTCGATTTGTATCTATCATATGTACCTGGAAAAACCATGATTCATATGTTTGTTTGTTTTTAAGTGCAAAAATACACAATGGGTTATCTGTGCTGTACCCCCAGGGGTATCTATCTGCAGACATACCACTGAGGAGCGTTTCGTATGATATCATACGTAAGTTGTGTAATTTCACATTGTCCTGTATCATAAAAACTGTTTAAAGTTAAGTCATTTTATGCCTATTATAACATAAAATTGGTAGAAAATAGTGGTATTTGCTTTACATCATACGTAGATTGGCATAAGCCACGTTTCGGTTTGCATTATGTGTTGAATAAGCCAAGTCTGAACGCAGTGAAGTTCCAAATTAATTTTCTATATTAAAAAGCTGATACAATGTAAACGTTGTTTTGCAGAAGGCTAGTAAAATCAGGCTTCGTTTTGAATCTCTTGTATTTAAAGGAAATAAATTAAGTTTCATCTTGTTTCAACTGGAAGATGACATTTTTTTTGTTTTCACCTTACATCATACTTATAATTCTCTTCTTGTCACATAAGAAGCAGGTGAAAAAGAATAGGGCTTTGTCTTATATCATACATAAGTTATGTAAATCGCTTTTCATCTTACATCATATTTTACTCAGTGGGGTGAAATAATTCAGGTTTCGTCTTTCATTGCACATAATTGGTTGGGTTTCGTTCTGTATCAGACGGAGTTGATATACTTGGTATACCAATATATATAAATATATATATATATGTATTCATCCAGAACTGAAACATCATATGACATGAAAAGATGGACAAAAATAAAATGTTTATAATTGTTAATTAACGGTATGGTGCTGCTGTTCACAAAATCACATTTTAACATATCTATCTACTGTTGTGAGTATTAGCGATCCCATTTTAACATATCTATTGTTGTGAGTATTAGCGATCCCATTTTAACATATCTATCTATTGTTGTGAGTATTAGCGATCCCTTTAACATATCTATCTATTGTTGTGAGTATTAGCGATCCCATTTTAACATATCTATCTATTGTTGTGAGTATTAGCGATCACATTTTAACATATCTATCTACTATTGTGACTATTAGCAACAGAATAGAGCTCGTCCTGTGTTAACGATCACGTTGAGGGAGACTGTGGTTGTAGTTATCGGTTCTTTGTTTTTTGCTTGGTTTACTTGTGGGCACTTTTTTTTTCTGTCCTTTATGTAGCCCCAAACGAAAAAAGTCTGAAGGCTTGAGATCCGGCGAGTCTCACGGCTACGGAGTAGGATCACACAAGTTGTCATTAAAGCTCTCGTCCAGAAACTCACAAACGTTCTTAGAACTTGTAACGAAAAATTTAGTATTGTTAACTAAAGCTGTGCAAAGTTTTGGCGTCTTTTGCATTTATACTTTTTATTTCACGACATTTTATTTTTGATGGTTAATTTTGGTACACACGTATGCAAGATACGTTTCATGTCCTGTACAATTTGTAGATGTCAGGATCTTCTTTTTTGTCACACGTGACTATAAAAAGTTTCATTCTTGTATCAGATTAATTTGTGGGAGTGAAAATTGCGCTACTAAATAAATTGAAGATGTATCAGAGTAATTTGTGGGAGTAAAAATTGCGCTACTAAATAAATTGAAGATGTATCAGACTAATTTTTGGGGGTGAAAATTGCGCTACTAAATAAATTGAAGTTGTATCAGACTAATTTTTGGGAGTGAAAATTGCGCTACTAAATAAATTGAAGATGTATCAGACTAATTTGTGGGAGTGAAATTGCGCTACTAAATAAATTGAAGATGTATCAGACTAATTTTTGGGAGTTGAAAATTGCGCTACT
>NW_013665813.1:692979-695821 GCF_000517525.1 Limulus polyphemus | reverse complement strand
ATTGCGCTACTAAATAAATTGAAGATGTATCAGACTAATTTGTGGGAGTGAAAATTGCGCTACTAAATAAATTGAAGATGTATCAGACTAATTTTTGGGAGTGAAAATTGCGCTACTAAATAAATTGAAGATGTATCAGACTAATTTGTGGGAGTGAAAATTGCGCTACTAAATAAATTGAAGATTACTCTATATTTTGTCAATTACTTTAATCTTAATTTTATCTATTTGTTTGTTGAATTTCGCGAAAAGCTGCTCGAGGGCTATTTGCGTTAACCGTTCCTACTTTAGAAGTGACAGACTAGAAGGAAGGCTGCTAGTTCACAGCACCTACCGCCAATTCACGAGCTACTCTAATCAAATAACCAAAAATATTCAATAAATGTGTAACAGTATAGAAAGCTTAAAATACAGTACACAAGATCTACGCGTCTTCAAAAGAATAAAATATCAAGCTCATAGATATAAAAGACAAAATGAAAGATACTAAGGAAAATGTAAATCAAATAACCAACAATAATACAAAAATTATCCTGCATATAAGATAAAATAAACATACGACGGAAGACAGTAATAAAATATTGACGATTTCCATCATCATAATAATATAAAACTCATAAAATAACAAAGTTGCAAAAGAACAAGAATGAGAAGAGAAATCTAGGCAAACTCAAAATTACTTAAGGCAGAATATTCTATAGAAAACTGCTACTAGTGATATTAATAAAAAGAAAGATACATTTTTAAAGGGCTGAACCTAAGTAAATTATAGTTTAAAGAATAATTAATCTTTTTAAAACTGGTTTCTCATTTCTGTCTCAATACCAAGTCAAATAATCCAAAAATGACGAAAAGTAAAAATTATACAGGGATATTATATTTACCTGGCTATGTTTGCAATAAAAAGCAAAGAAATGAAAATGTGATCTTACACGATAAGTAAAAGGTTATTTACTCTAAGCGATGAAATTTTAAATTTTAACGTGCCATGAAATTGAAAATGTACGATTTTTTAAGTGAGCCAACCCTAAACCCTTTACCTTTCACGAAAGAATAAATATCTCATATAATATAACTAATTAGAAAATGCTCCAGTGAGTATGATAACAGGTTTTTGGAGAAAAAACAATATGAAAAAAATAGTAAACATTTGCATATATAAACAAAATTGTTGATGCTTGTATTGCAAAATATTAAAACTGTTAGGAAACATTTCATTATTTTTTAACATTCGTCATGTGTACTGAAGAATAGTAGATTCTGTAATAATTATAATACATATGAATAATCACCAGAAAAAATAATTTTATGCTCATCGTTTGTTTTATGAACTTCATCGAGAGATAGATATGGCATATCAACATATTTTATTTGAAAAAAAACAAAAAACACGGAAAACGAAGAAATTGATTAAAATGGTCAAGAGAAGGTGACAACAATAAAATATTATATGCTATTCTATCGCCTATCATGAATTATTTGCCATGATTGGCCAAGAGCGAATCACGTGATATGAAATATTGAAATGTTGCCTTGAAAGCCGGTAAACAGATTGCACCAATGTTGCCCGGTTGCCAAGGCTCTTGCCATGCATGTGTAACATTATAGCAGAACTTTTCAAACAACAATTTTTGCAGCATAGTGGAAACATGCGGACTCTTTTAAGCCTAATTACAAACAATTTACCAAACTTATAAAATGAAAGTGGACATATGTTATGGCGTAAGATTTCAGTTATTTGCAGATTAAGAGCTGCAGAGCCATTTAGACAGCAGAACTTTAAAGACGACAATTTTTTACAGCACAATGAAAACATGTTGACACATTTAGGCCTAATTTAGAAACAACATCGGAAATCTCATCAGCATTCTAAGCAAATTTTATGTTAAATCTACATAGGTGCGTACTTTTTACGTTTATTGGTATGATCACTTGATGATGGGTTGTTGTATTATGAAAGTTATACAAATTTCTAAAACCTATTGATTTATGACTTATACCTAAAATGAGATCAGAATCTTCGATGAAATGTTAAACTTTAAGATTTACATATAAGTTCGGGGATGTAGGCTAAATTTATTTTGTGACAGCGCTAATTAATCAGATTTTAGTGAAACTGAAAACACAAGAAGAGAGGGCGATAGCATAAAACATTTATTTACTGATGATTTTGAGCTACTAATTATTTGTAGCTCTAAAAACAGTCAATACTTGTTAATATATCACTTCTATGGTAATAATATCGACGTCAATAATGTCAAGCAATAAAAAATAAATAAATTATAAAATATACATAATACATTACTTTTGCAATAAGACACTAATATTAGGCTTATTAAATTTTTTGACACTACATTCCTTATTTAGTCTTTTGGGAGTTTTCAAGAAAAACAAAAAATTTATAATAGTATATCAACTACATTATGTGCGCCATATCTATTTTCGAAGTCACGTTTCTCTCAAAACAGAGCTCATAAGGTCCAGCCGGGACACAAACAACACATTAATGGCTGGAACACTATTTATATCAGACATTTGTTACAACAGAAACCAATTTGATGTTAAATAATTTTCTAATTCTAAATTCCCGAATTACGATTATAATTAAAATTAATCATACTTATCATAAGATATTGGTATTAAGTCTATTATATTTTTAACGCTAGGCCTATTAGTATTAGGCCTATTATATTTTCAACACTAGGCCTATTAGTATTAGGCCTATTATATTTTTAACGCTAGGCCTATTAGTGTTAGGCCTATTACATTCTTTATTCAGTCCCGTATAGTTTTTCAAGAAGAAGATGAAGAGTATAATATAGTATTTCAACCACATTCCATC
>NW_013665813.1:685747-692809 GCF_000517525.1 Limulus polyphemus | reverse complement strand
CTTTGTGTAGCTTTGTGCTTAATAACAAACAAACAAATTCCCTCCATCATAACAATTGTTATTATAAGGAATGGCTTATTTAAATGATCATATTATATTAAGTTTGTCATAAGTTATTAGTATTGGGTTTGTTATATTTTAATACAATCAGTTTTTGTCATGAATTATAAAGTACTAAATAAATAAAAATAGTCAAATTAATATGTTATAAAAAATAACGTTAACTAAACATTTTCTCAATCCATGATTAATTCTCAAAAGATAAGTCTAAAAGCTGACAAAAACTTTTTTAAAGATACCATACACGATCATGATTTCGAGTGGGATTTTGGGTGTTCATAATAAACGGGGATTTTGTGTATTTTCTTTCAAAAATAATTTTTTAAATTTTTTATAATTAATGCTTGAAACCACCAGTTCTTGAGGAAAACTAAGGCAACTGTGAAACGTACAATTGTCTTTGTTTTTCTCAGTCCTGTACTTTGTGTTCAGTGAATCAAAAGTTATTACATTTGCCTATTAGAAAACCACGAATACTGATGTAATGTTCATCATATTGCTTTGTGAAATGCAACTTACATGCTCGGAAATTCTATGATAAGTTTTCGGCCACTCTCTTTAACTAAAGGCTGATTGTACTATTTGTAAGTGAATATTCTTGCCATAGTTGTAGACTATGCTGGTGTAATATAATTATTCTTTAATAAAGTTCATGCAATGAGAGGTTGGGAATAAAGATTTATTCCTAGTGAAAAGTCGTATTTACTGTAATTTTTGCAATGTTACAAAAACGGGTTAAATATTTTCATGAAGAAATTTCACCTGCTAAACTTCAGGCTTCAACAAAGAAACTTGCATGTAATAGTTGTAAAATATATAAGTGAGAAAAAATACCTACTCACCATATTGTGAAGTGTATTCCATTGTAATAGTCGTTTCAATATATTTATAAATGTACTTTTGATTTTTTAAGATTGAAAGCTAAGTGAAGGATGATTCAGATGTTTTATAAAACGTTCTTAAGCTCATTAAATTATTCAAGTTTGGCTTTATATACATCAGTCTGAAGATTTCAGTGTTTTGTGTCTTATTACGTAGTCATGGCATCAAAATAGTAAAATACACTTAGTTTAAATTTTGATTTTATAAAGCTAGACAGTAACTTTAAGTTAACAATAGCGAATTGCTTGTCTGCAGTTATTTCATATAAAACACAAAGTTAATGATCATAAAGGAAGCATTGAAATCATTAAATTAAAGTCTGTAGTATTTCTACTCAACAATGACTAAGATTCTTATGTAATCTAATATCTACGTATAAGTCATTATTTTAGCAAAGCCACTGACAATGAAATATTCAACCATATCCAAGAATTAGATGAAATGACGAATGATAAATTACGCGGAATTCAAATCTCAGAATGTAGATTCACAAAATGAACACATCTTTACTGGAAGTTTGCGATCAATATTAATGATAACTTACGACCTATAACGAATGAAGGCTACACATTTCGTGGAACTGAATCTCTCTGAGCGTTGAATAGGAAGAGTTCTTACGAATGTAATATTAAATTGGATAAAGAGTACATCATGATGGTCATGTAATTTAAAGACTGATTAAACAGAGTTGAAGACAATGATCATAAAAGGGTAAATACTTATTAAGAAAATTTATTTCCAATAATTATGAACAGATTAGAATTACATCTTTAAGTGCTAAAGACTTTAGATATCGCTTCTTATGAACTCAAAAATACAAATAAGCAAGATTGTTTTTGCAGGTTTCAGTTTAATGCCATTAAATAAAAGTGGAAAGGCTTATATCATTTCGTATTCCCAAACGGCATAAATCTCCAAATAAATAGAGCTTTATAGCCAATGTTAAAAAAGAAACTAAAACCTTTCAAGAATGTACTTATTCTGGTAGGTTAAATGCGTTATTTTAGATAACTGCATAGAATTAAAGGGTTAATATATATATTAAAATTCACTTATACAAATATCTGGCCCCCTAGTAGCAAAGCGGTATGTCTGCGGACTTACAACGCTAGAATCCGGGTTTCGATACTCGTGGTGGGCAGAGCAGAGCACAGATAGCCCATTGTAGCTTAATTACAAACAAACAAATATCTGTTTGCCTATTAATAAAATCAAATTTTATGTCACGAGTAATCAAACACTTTTACGTTAACAATCCTCGCAAAATAACCATAGTTATAGTCTAAAAGTTGTTTTATATACTTAGGATAGAGTAACTTCCAACAGTTAAATAAAATACACATTTATGTGATAACAAAAGTTGTTGACTTAAGTATTATATATATATGTATGAATGGGTATTGAATTATTTAGCACCTGCCATAGCACAGAACATTTAATGATTGAGTCTCGTCGCTCACATTTGACATTGTGTTATCCAGGTAGCGTTGCGCCGTCCCTAATCATGAACCACCGACCATACTGAGGCAATTAGCTGACAACAATCGCTTTTGATTCATACCTTATTATTATTAATTATTGGGGATCGTTTTTTATGATAATAATACTTATTATGTATGTTATTAGCACCGGATACCCTTTCTAAATAAGGTTATTTTAATACTATTACTTCTTCTACTATTTTACGCTTGATGCGGTTTGGCAATGACCTTGGTACAGTTTTTTTTAGTAATAATGGCCAATACAATTTGATTTAATTACCTTTTGTCCTTTCGATATATTTTTGCACTCACTCCCCTTTCATATTTCCATCCTTTTCCTCCAGTCTTCCAGTTGACCAATGTGATTTACGTTTCATCTTTTCTGTTCCTCCAGTCTACTTGCTATTTCACTGATGACATCATTCGGAGATTTTACAAAGTTGCTCAATTTGACCATTTTCTCATTCAATGCTATGCTGCTGTGGCCTGGAACATAGGTTTTTATCAGATGAGCTCTCAAGTCTCTCAAAGGTTATACGCATGTTCATTGGACAAAACCTGTCTCCACTTTTTTGGATGAGGTTGAGGGAGTCTGTCAGGAATAGGACACTGTCATGATCTTCACTATTATTTATCAACCAGACAAGTGCATTTTAGTATGCTTCACATTTTGCTGTGAATGAACTGGATCGCCCTGTTTTTACCAATGACCATTGATGTCCATCTCTTCACACGTCTTTACTGACGTCTTATGTTCTATGACTCCAGTTGCGTGGACAGTCCTGACCTCTCCCTCTACATGTTGCTGCTAATCTTTATTCTTTTTAACATAATGCCATATCCCTGGAACCACTCAGTGTCTTTCATGTTTATTAGATAATATATGTCCTACACACATTTCTTTGCCGCACTAATGCATGACTTGACTAATTTCAGCCTGTATTATTGCTTCATCTGCTCTCTCTCTCTCTTAAGTGCTGATAGAGTAGGTGATATGTAGTTGTAGATGTTGTGAATATAATTTGGCTGACTAGAATCCTTTGTCTGGTATTAATTTTGTTCAAATCAAGCCAAGTGTGCAGAGTGTTGGTTTGGGTGCTCCTGTTGTTATTCTCACGGCTGCATTCTGCACTCTCTGTAAGTTGGTCATTACCGAATTTGCCGCTGATGTATACAATTTGATTCCATACTCCACTCTGCTCATTACTGTTTCTCACATCAAACTGATGAGGCTCCTTTGAGCACTTACTGGGTTGCAGCATATTTGAAAAGGCATTGAGTAGACTTTTTATTCTGTGGCCCTTGAAAGAGTTCTTGTGAGTGCAGATGCCAGCGTGAAGAGACAGGTATCTGTATGAACTGGAATAAGTACAACAGTCACGCTTGTAGATATGTATATGATATAATCATATTTAGTTAGATTATTTACTGCAGAATTATTACAAAAACAAACAAACTGTGAGTTAGTTTGTTGTTAAGCACAAAGCTACTCGTGCTCACCATGACCATCAAAACTTGATTTTTTAGCGATATAAGCCAATAGACTTACTGTTGAGCCACTGGGGGGCTAAACTATAAGTAAAACATTGTACATTTTGTTGGTGTTACAGTCATAAGGTTATCATTTAGGTAATTCTGTTGCTGTAATTTTGACTGTACATTTTGTTGGTGTTACAGTCAAAATTACAGCTACAGAATTACCTAAATGATAATTTTATGTAAATTTGGTCAACCGACATAAGGTTTTAATACTAAGCTGATTCAAATTGAACCTAATCATTTTTCAGCTATATATATCCTGTGGTTGTCTGCACGTGTATATCTAATGTATACTTTAGAACTGGTATGCGGCGGTTTGTTTGAGTTCAAAGATTTTTTAGAACTCCTGAAGGAAACAACTGAAATTACTTTTATACTTACTTTGACCTTTTATTCGACCTTAATTCCATCTAGTTCTGGGGTCAGCAGAAGTTTTACACTCGGGTAGCTACGACAGTACCCCTAAAGAGCGGACATGTTCGATGGGGATTCGAACCCGCATATTGCGAGTCGAGTACCCTAACCATCAAATCATGCCTATTATGTTTTATGTAATGTCTTTATAAAAATAACATTAGTATTTAATCAATATCATATCGGCGAAGTAAAGGACAAAAGCCTATAAGATAAGAATTTTGAGTACAAGTGACAGTCAAAAATTAACTATGTTCTATGGAATTGTTTGAAAAATAATGAAAATATCATAAGACATATATGTACAGAAACGAACATGTCTATTGTCACATCCTTACTTTCTCCATTTGTATCGATTTCTATGTAAAACCACTTTTTTTATACAGTTTAGGTAATTGTTGCTAATCTTCCTCAGTTTTCAATACGAGCGTCTTTATGATGTTCTTTATCATAATAAATATTATAATACGAATCTGTTTAAAGATACACAAGTTTTTAAACAAAACCTATCGTTTCTGATAAAGTATCAAGATCCATTTTTGTCACATATCGATGTGTTAGAACCTTTTTTGTGAGGCAACTGTACAACATGCAACAGGTAGCCACTGATAAATCTATACTGATGTACACTGTACGTATCAGCCAAATAAATCACGACTTGATAGAGCCAATCAAGAAATCATATTATCCCATGAAGCTGTCAGAGGTAAATTTACTGACTTACAGTGCTAAAAGTCGGAGTTAGATTCCCGGCAGTGGACAAAGAGCAGATAGCCTATTGTGCGACTCAACACTAAAACAACAACAACAAAAAACAAAAAAACAGACCACTTCATGAAACGGTTTGGTTTTGAATTTCGCACAAAGAGCAGATAGCCTATTGTGCGACTCAACACTAAAACAACAACAACAAAAAACAAAAAACAGACCACTTCATGAAACGGTTTGGTTTTGAATTTCGCACAAAGCTACACGAGGGCTGTCTGTCCCTAATTTAGCAGTGAAAGACTAGATGGAAGGCAGCTAGTCATCCCCACCAACTTTTGGTCTACTCTTTTACCAACGAATAGTCAGATTCACCATAACGTTATAATGCTCTTATGGCTGAAAGGGCAAGCATGTTTGGTGGGAAGGGGATTCGAACCCAGGTGTCACACAAAATATCACATTGATAGGAGCTGGAGAAAAACTGGTTATTTGGACTGTATGAAGTTTGAGAGGAGAAAGTAAAAAAGATATTGGTGGAGTACAGTCAATCTGCCCTCTTGTTACTTGTTACTTCTTTTTCTTATTTACATTAATGATATTCTTAGAGACATAGATAGTAAATTAGTAAGGTTTTCTGATGATATTAAGCTCTTGGGTATTTCTTAAGAGAAATATTGAGAATATTGAGGTAGTACAAAATGAGTTGGTCAATGGTAATTTACAAATGACCTTTAATTGTAGTTGGGTTAACCTAATTGGATTCACTCGACTGAAGAAAATTATCTTAGCATATAGTGATCTGTTTCTGGTGGAAAGGCTAATAGATTTTTTTGATATGTTTATATATATATCTATTACAAAGCAAAGGAGATTGTTATCTCTCTAGTATTTAATTAGACCTTATTTGGAATACTGCTTAGAGTTTTGGTCTTCTTACTTAAGGAAGTATATCTAATTATTGGAAAAGGTTCAGAATAAGTCTACTAGGGCGATTCTGGAGATCAAAGGATTATCCTACAGAGATAGGTTAACATCTCTTAACTTCTTTTCTATTTAAAAAAGGGGGAGCAGTGATTTTATTGAAGTTTACGATATTATCTAGGTATGCATATTAGATAAAGGCCGCTGATATTTCTATACTGTATTCTGAAACAATAGGATGAGAGAACACAAGTTAAAGATTTCAAAAAGACAGGCTAAGTTCTAGCTAAGACACTTTTATATTTCTCACAGGGTGATTAGCTTATGGAACGAGTTACCATGGCACTATTGGAGGCCAGCACTTTACGGAGTTTTAGAGGGGAAGCGACTATTTTGTGAAAAGGAAAGGACGGGTTTAAATCTTTACTCTTATCATTAGTGGGCGCACATGTTGAACCAGACGCTTTCTTGTTTTATATGCTATGTTAAGATCCAGTTCCACCATGTTTCAAATAAAGTGTACGCTCTTTTTTTTTTTACTAAATATGACTATTAGAGTGACCCATTTACATTAGCTTCGTATTGCCTGTGGTGCCGTAGGCCAAAAGTAGCGAGTTGTTGTGCATACGTAGGATCACTAATGTTTTTCCTGGGACTCAGGAGACGCAAGGAACGCGGGTTCACAAGACACAATGAAGGTGTTTAGGATTCTGCGACAGCAATCGATGACACATCCAACGAATCGGGAAGAGAGTGAAGGTGGAATGTGAAACCTCGGTTTGCATGATGTCTATAAAGTGTCATTTTTATGGTAAGTTATGGACGACAACAGCAAAAGTGATTTTCTAGTTTGCTTTGTTGTTTTCAACATTTGTAGGAGAAGATGTACGCTATATATTCACATGGTGTCTCTTCCTTTCTTAATCTAAAAAAAAACTCTCTTGCGAAAGAGTGTCATTATAAGATACGTAAATGATGTTAAATTTTTGTTGGTAGAAAAAATAACATAAACTATAAGAATTTTGTGAAAAAAAAACGTTTGAAATGCATTTAGGAG
>NW_013665813.1:680902-685662 GCF_000517525.1 Limulus polyphemus | reverse complement strand
TATTCATGGACAAAACTTTATCTTATTTTATTAAAAATACTTCACTACGAAATATAGACTTTTTGCATGTGAAATACTTGTAATATTAACTGAAAGACTGCCAAATTTCGGGAAGATATACCCAATATATAGAGAGTTATAAGTAGTAAATTTATATGAACTTTAAACGAGTACAAAAGGTCACGTGACTCGGTCAAATTGACCGACCCCGTGTTGGTAGAGTTAAAGGAACTTGCTATCATCAAACAATGATTTCGTTATGGTGACTAATATGATTTTCTTTCCTAACATTTTCTATATATATGTTTTTTTATAATTGTAAGAAATTTTTTAAAAATTTAGATAAGTGCAAGTAAACAGTAAAAATTACTCAGGGTATGAGAGCTTGAAGACTGTACGTTTATATGAAAGAAAAGTTCGTATATAAACAAATTTATTGAATTTATATATATATTTTATATTGTAGTATATAATTCACTACGGATAAAAGTGCACGAAAATTACATTTCTTTGTGTGTATTTAATAGTATTGCATCAAAGCATAAATCTATTTTTATCATTTTTTAAACCTTTCATTGTTGACTGAAGGATGGAAACCATTTTCAATGAAGACGATAAATAACTTCAGATAAATGTTTATTTATTCTACCCGACATTTCGGCTTACGCCTTTTTTCAAGGATATATCAACGTCATAGGTTATAACGTTCATAGACCCCTGAAAAAGGCGTCAGCCGAAACGTCGAGTAGAATAAACATACACTTATTTGTAGTCTTCATTGAAACAGAAGCAATTCTTCTTTATAAACTCACCGACTATCGTATATCATTCAGATATATAGGAGTAAACATAACTATTACTTTATGTATTAGAATGATTTAAATTGCCAGTAAATAATTTAATTAAAAGAGTTAGCACTATTTTTTAATGTGAAGATAGTATCATAAAATGTTTTTAACAATGTGTATAATTCGGACAAAACTGTATATTTATGTCTTACCGTTTGATAAAGAACTGATTCCTATTATTACAATTCTTTTGACTGTTAATTTTATAAACTATAATGAATAAAATTTCACAAGGAATTTAAAGACTTTTTATTAAACACCGGATAATTGATTTTATCTTCAACATAAAACTTTATGATATTCATACGTATTAGGAATAATGATAAAAGATGTCAGGCATTTGATTTTAATTGCATACTAATTTGGTGGATAATATAGACTCCGTTGGGAGCTTATGTGTTTTTCTTTTGAAGATAGAGTTTTAATCATGAGTTGAAAATTGCGTTTATTTTCTATGTATTAGATGTTAGCAAAGAAAGTTTCAAAAGTGATTGATCTAACAAGCTACAGCAAAAAATTAAAAAAAACGAAAATTTTCCATTAAACCATTTCGCATTGAACCAATATCTAAAACAGCAATTTCTGGCAGATATTGAGCTTTTAAAAGATGTTTTAATTTAAGACTTCTGTATACAAAATGCTCAGATGTTTGATATTTTAATTTAGTTTAGGTTTTTAAACACACTACACATAATTACAAATATCAATCTTCTTCAGATAAAAAAGGAAGCCTCACTGAAGTGCAAGATTGAATATAAAAAAAGTTTTATCCTGTATTTAGTAGCATTTAGCTGTCCTTTTTGCTTGATACTGGACAGAGTAGATTTGAATAACCAGAAGCATTAGAACATATTGTATCTCCTAGCGGTCAAAATCGATCTTATGTTGCTGACTTAACTGTATATACGAGACTCGTAACTTTCTTTTAGTTTCGCGAAGAGGAAGTTCAAAACGTTCCCAACTAGAGAACTAATATGATTGCTTGATAAAAAGTTACTGGCTATAACGGGTATCCCATGACAATTAATTTACGATTTATCAATGCTACTAAAATATCTATGTGCTTTATATTTGTAGGTGATGGAAAAAGTAAATCTGTTGAGTTTAATAGAAAAATGAAACAAAAAGACAATCTATAATATTACATATATTTAAATGTTGATTCATATTTGTTTGGGGGAAACATCTTTTCATGATTGTTAATCATGATGTATGCATTAAAACTGCAGCTTTTGCTTTGGCTACAATAATGTGCATTGGGGCTGTATTGTTTAAATAAATCACTGGTAAAAATGTTGCAATGATTTTATGAACGCTGAAAACGTCTGAATGGTTGAGGTGAATAAAATAAGGCACTTTTCCTGTTTTCTAAGGCTTCCTTCTGAATTCGTATCTCAACACTTTCGTAAAATACAATAACCATATACTTTACTCCTATTTGGATTTAAGTTTTCATGTCAGCCCTGTTTGGACATTATGAGACAATTTTAATATTTTCAAATTATGGAGAATATAAAGGTCTTTCTCTGGTGCTAACGTAAGGGAAAAATGTTTATTTGCTTTTGAAGTGTTTGAACAGAGTATTTATAACAAATTTCAGATTCAGTTTATAAACCTGATGCTGGGCTGGAATTTGTATTTTTATGGCCATAACGGTCAAATTTAAGCTAAGACAATGTATTTCAAAAAATTATTTAAAAGAAGTGACATAGCGATATTTACTGGCATTTATGATATCTCTTGAAGAGTGGCCTACATCAGGAAAAATGGTTTATCTGCTGAGATAAAGAAATAATACAAAAAATGTTAAAAGCATTTGAGATGTTCTGTGTACATGCATTAAGTAAAATAAGTTAATACAGAAAACTGTCAGTATAAATTTCTTGCAGTACAAAACAAACTAAACAAGACTAATTAGCATTCTTTCAGCTTTTTTTTATAATTGTGGCTTTTACTTTTTCGTTAAGTTACACTTTTAATAACTGTTCATTCGTCCATCAATAAACGTGCCAAGTAACTAATTTGTGGTATTCTTCTATTTTCACATATTTGTTTAATGTTTTTACTTAATAAGTTTAGGAGCATTCCCAGAGAGTAAAAAAATAAAACAAACTAACTTTTCCTCTAACAATATTCAGTTTTAAACAGCAACACTGAAGAAAATGGATAAAAGCCACAAAATCATTGTTCTGAAAATTCTGATACGTCGTGGGATTCGACGATTTATTGGTTTATAAGGAACATGATCGTTCAATGTTGAAATTTTCTTGTTAGGAATCTGGTTATCAATCAACTATGGCTGTCTGATGCCGCTTGCGATGGGCGGTTCGAAAACAAATTTTCTGCTATTGTTTTTTTGTGACGTCTTACAGTCTAGTAGTTTACGATAAGTCATCAACTGGGACAGTGGAGAGTCATAAAGTCCACAAGAAACATGAAATAACACAATCTCTTCAATTTTGAAGTCCCATAGAGAAATAAATCTCAGATATGTAGTTGAAAGGCGACAAAAACACTTATTTCTAATTTTTTATGTTAAAATACAACTTCAATAGATTTAGGGTTCATGAAGAAAAATTATGAATAATACTTTACGTTTACAATAAACGAATAGCATTTCACGTTATTCAATTTAACCTTAAAGCATCCCTTTCAGGTAAATATATTATGATTAAATTTACTGTCATATTTTCTAACGATTTTAATCTAGAAATAAAGAAGAAAACGTTCAATGTTTTCATTTTTCTGTGGAGAAATTTAGAAATGCCTCGTGGGAGGTTTCATAAAATGTAAACTAACTCAAGAGGCATAATGTAGTGATCTTTTTAAAAGTATGTATCATGTTTGTTTACTAAAGAAAACAACATTTCCAAGATTAAATTTATAGTCATATTTCATAAATAATATATCTTAATATTCATATAAATAAATAGATCAAAACTCCACCGTTCTTGATCACTAGTTTTGATCCATTTCAAAATCTTTATGTGTGTAAAGAAATGTTCTTGTAATTTACTGCTTGTAAATATAAACAATTTGACAGTGTATTCTGACCGTAGTTTTATTCTATGTGTGACCAAATATAGAGTACATAGTAAGGGCATTCTTTATTTCCAGGAATCAGAGTATTCAAATTAGGTTCAAGTTTTCCTAAAAAAAATGGAAACATAAACAGACATATATATATATATGTGTTAATTGTTTAAAGAGAGTGACAACAACTATGAATCAGACATCATGAACTGGAAACATGTTATATGATGTTTTTTGTTTTGTTTGTAATTAAGCACAAAGCTACACAATGGGCTATCGGTGCTCTTCCCACCACGGGTATCAAAATCCGGATTCTAGAATTTTTTTATTAAAACTGAATGTTATATTGATCAGTAACACGTCTTATCTTGACCTCATGTTAATTTAGGTGCAGAAATGGTTAAGCGTGATATTGAATATTCTGTTTGACAGTTGGTTGTTAGCTATCACAAGAAAGATTTTCGAAAGCCAGAATGTTCAACATTTTTTTTACACGCGGATATGAGCAAAACTAGACTTGTAAGATGAAATTAGGGGGAAAAAAACAAAAACGCATTTGTAAGCTATTACAAAACCACGATTTTTTTCCTTTTCAGATGATGTACCACAACAAGTTATAGGGTTAGTGTTAGATTATTTCTGTCTTTTATGAGGTTACATCCCTTATTTTTTCTACTAGAGGGAATTGTATGATAAAAGAAAAACGAAGCAGAATTTAGTGTTCTCAGTTTCATGTGTCTACACAATGATTTCTTGTACCTTTCAGTGGGAAAATCCTTTTCTATCGAGTACAGTTTCTGATCTATAGGTTTTAAATCGATCTTGAGAAAGAATTGATTTATCTTTTTTCCAAGAGAATTGAAGGAAAAGACTAATTCA
>NW_013665813.1:673798-680239 GCF_000517525.1 Limulus polyphemus | reverse complement strand
TTATATTGCTTGTAAGGTTGTGAAACTTTTGTTTATAAATCATTATTTGTAATAACTGTTATTGTAAAATGTATTGTTGTATGTATCTTAAAACGTATTTGTGTTAAAAAATAAAACTGTGTGTATCAGTCTTGTTGGCAAATATCCTAAACTGACTATATATCGGCTTTTACTTAACTGCTAAATCCAAAATACAATTTAACTACTAAATCTAAATTTATCAATTAACTCAATTTCAGGCTAGTTGAAATTCCATAAGTAACATGTCAAAGAAAAGCTTCGAGATTTAATAAGTAGAAATTCCGTTTCCGTCCGATTAACACGTCCAAAACCTTTCTAGAAGAATAAAAAGTAGAACAATGCATCTTGTAGCAACGACGATTTTACAGTAAGCCGCTTACACAGTGAATACCATATTTGGAAATGTAACAACTAGTTTTGAGCTGTTACTAAAACTTTGTCGATTTGATGTAACTGCTCAATGAGTGTGAACTAAGAATGAAATAGCATTCAATTCCATCTTAATATTAGAGATAATTCAACATTATGAAATATTCATCAATATTGACTAAAAAGATCCATCAGTAATGCATTTATTATAATTATATCAAATTATGTTTATTAATTCGCGTAAACGAGTTGCATTTGGGTCGTGACGTCAATTTGAAGCAACAACTATATAGTGAAAGCATGAATATTTGGTTTGTTTGCTTGTTTTTGGAATTTCGCGCAAAGCTACACGAGGGCTATCTGCGCTAGCCGTCCTTAATTTAGCAGTGTAAGACTAGAGGGAAGGCAGCTAATCATCACCACCCACCGCCAATTCTTGGGGTACTCTTTTACCAACGAATAGTGGGATTGACCGTCAAATTATAACGCCCCCACGGCTGAAATGAATATTTGGAATATATGAGGATAGATTCATTTTATTTTTTATTTTTTCCTTAGTGAATGTGGTACAATTCATCAATAATAAAACATCCATTTACGTTGATGTTATCGATTATCACAGAATGAAGTGCAGTGAAAACTATATAAGAATAAATTATATGTTAAGATACAAAGTAGGGTATTATATATATATCTGTCGTTGCTTCTGTAGGATTTAGTTTTAATTACTAGGGCGAAATTCTGTTGGGAATATTATAAATGGTAATGAAAAATTTGTTACATCAATTAGTTGTTATTTTGTAATATGCACCGAAGTTATCTATCACATTTATAAATATTCATTCTAAAAACGCCAAGAAAGAAAATATCTGTAAGATAAATTTATTCAAATACAGAACTATACGCATGTTGAAACATACAATTTTATCTTTACATTTTATACTAAGTTAGTTACTAACGTTTCAGCATCGTAAAGCTATCTATCACCCATACATTAGTATAAAGCATCTCTTAAGAAGTTAAGTTATTGTTCTCCTGGCTCAGATGCTTGCAAATTATCAAGTAAGATCTAGACTTCAATTGTACTGAATTTTCTAAAATTGGCATTTATTAATTTATGTATATTTTAAATGAGGCATAACATATTAATATACATATATATCACATAATTTAAAAACAATAATTTCTAAATCTTTGTATATATATATATAATATTGAAAGTAGAAAAGATATGAGTCTCATGTAACAATCAATCTTTAATAGAAAGAAATGCTAAGAATGAGTAATATTATAGGGTTAAAAGTTCTTTTAAACACTTACTTGCCTGATGAGCTGCCTGTGATGCAACTAAGTTATTCAATAAAAACTAATTTTAACAGTTGATATGTAGTTGCCTTTTACTATTCTAATACTGAAAGCGATTTTTATAGCACTCAGTTATTCTATCTATCTATACGTGTGATTTTGCACTGGTTCTTAAGACTGTCTAACTCAGCACGCCGTGTATTAAACCAATTAGGCTAACAGTTACCTATCACTCTAGACTTAGCAGTCACTTAGATAATTGTTAGTCTAATCGGTTTACTCTTGGGTTACAAACAAGTAGAATATCCAACATAGAAAAGTTTTCCTTACAGAACACTGGTAATATAATAGAAACACCTTGTAAGGACTAGGAAAGGGAGATTTATCAAAAATCAATACTTTATGATAAAGTGTATATACGTGTGTATGGAATAAATGCTGCCAGCTTGGGTTTGGCTGGAAACAGTCCAGTAAAAGCGTTAGTTCAAAAGCATATAAGTAGTTGTGACATATAAAAACCAAAATAAGAAGACCTGAAGTCTATTTATTTATTTATTTGCAGCAAAAATAACATTTATTCATTATTACTTCGTGATATTTTTAAACATTTATATTTTAAGTATAATTTTATTTTTGTAGATTATGAAAAAGGCTTTAGCTTTTTAAAATACAGTTGTAATTCAAACTGTTTTTGAATAGAAAACTTCAGAAAAATTTTACGGAAGTACTTTAACTTAATTAATCGTTAATCAAAGTCTGATGTACTGTCCCTTTTATAAACATGAAAAAACAATATATTTTTATTAGACTCGTTTTGTGATCGAATTAAGTCTCAATCTAAAATACAAAATATTATTCTTAATGGAAAGAAGGTTAAAAATAGACAGGGTTTAATATTCACATAAGTGCATTTATTTAAAATGACATACAGTATTCATTCACAATTATTCCAATTACTGTACTACAGGTTCGTAGCTTAATATAAGAAAGAAAACTGTAACGAAACGAAAAGATCAGACATATTTTGTTAAGAACAGCTGGTTACATGAATATATATATATCTAAGTTGACGTTTCCAGCTATGATTTTTTAAGTACTTAATGAAGAAGCTAAGAACTGGCTTTATCTTGATGTTTCTACTCACACATATATATCATACCCATATGTATCGTTTGATGCGATGTTATATGAGTCACTTTTTTATAGGATAGCTAGCACATTAAATAACATCCATACTTAGGTAAAGCTGAACTTAAACTGAAAATTTAGCTATACAAAATTTGAGTACGTTACAGTACAACAGTTCTGGAATATCTTCATGTCGTTCCAGTCCTTGCCGTCACATATTGTCCTGCTCTATCTAACAACAAGGTGTCTTGATAATAGGCCTGTAGCGTAGTTTGATAGCAAAGGGCTCTGTCATAAGGCTGTCATATCCAAAGCATATCACTACTCCCTTCTGCCTTCCATAACCCGTCAAGTGTATAAAGAAGACGGTTTTCTAGCGCTAGTTTCAAGAGTTCGTTTCCTCAGAAATCAATGGGTACTGCACCTGGCGACATGAATGGTATGTATTCGTAAGAAATAACATGAATAATTGTTTTATTTTCGAGCTGCTTCAGATATGCGATAGTTGAATGGGAGGTATCACCAGAAGCTTTATTTCAGTGAATCGTATCCTGTTGGTTTAATTCCTTCTTTTTGATTATGTACACAATGTTGCCTGGGACAGTTTGACGGCTTTTACCACCGTGGATACTCACTTGTTACAAGATGCTACTCTTCGCTTACCACGACTGGGGTACGACTTGTTGCAAGTCTCTTCATGGATGGCACTAGAGTTTCAAGTTTATCCATGTTCCTCTGTTTTCCATTGCCAGGAAGCACAAGGGATATTCCCTTATTATAAACATAAAAAGTCCGATCAGAACATAGCTTATGGTCTGAATGTATGAATGTTTTTCATCGTAAAAGGCTGTCCCATACCCTTCTTAGAGAGATTAATTTTCACATACCTAAACAACGCTACACGATGTCAAAATGTAATCCTGATACATTCCCTTCCATTGGAAATTTATATCAGCTGTAGTTACCATTCACGCGGCTTGTTGATTTGCATATTCAAAATCATTTTAAGACAACCTACTTAACCCTCAAGATCACTAAAATACTAGTTAAGCAAATTAAAAAATATGACTTGTCGAATCAATCGAAATCTTTCTATATTTGAACTTTTGATATATATATATATATTCTAAGTTTATTTATAAACTAATTTGTATGGCTCAGTAATGGTGTACACATTTTCCATGCAACAATGAGAAAGATTTGGAAAGTTCATAGATTGTTTTCATAGGTTTCCAGCTCAGTCGAAAAGAAGAAAGATATATATATAGTCTTGACAAAGGCAATTCTCCATTGTACAACAGAAGAATAACTTAGTATTGAATATCGAAGTAGTGTGTATCTTTGTTTGAAGTATGAATATCGAAGTAGTGTGTATCTTTGTTTGAAGTATGAATATCGAAGTAGTGTGTATCTTTGTTTGAAGTATGTTTCTCCATCTTCTTTAGAAATAATAATCTTTTTACCATTTTTGTGGAAACGAGCGCTCAGAGCTTCATAAACGCATTTTCAGTGGTTGTCAAGAAAAAAAATAACAGAAACTTCTTAAAATGACCTTTCTTAGACTCATTTGGTCTTAAGTTGTAGTAAGAAAACCTATCAGCACACCTAAACTAAAAACTTCTTACTATGAATAATTGTGAACTGTAGCCTTAGAAATATCAGTTCTCATTACCAAAGATCGGTCGAGTTAGTTAGTGGTAGCAAATGGGATTTCATGTCTTTAGCTGTACTATCTAGCCTGGCCTGGTTTTCTATTTAAACACATACAGTTATACTTTTATCTTATTCCTGTTTACTGAGATACGCTACGGTTAATAATTTCGGTACTTTATTGATGGTTTATTTTCAATGAACTCGTTTAAGAGAAACATATAATATTGAAAATAAGTATAGAATCAGTGAAGAAATATGTATACAATGTAATGGGAATACCGCCTCACTATAGCATGAAAATGAATTGTACCAGAGTACCTTCACGTATTCTAATACTCATCCAACTGATTAGACAGAACCACACCAATATAACACCCTCTAAAGTATAGGAAGTAATACTATTCCCAGTATTAGTGTGTTGATTTCATTCATGGCCCAAGGAAAAAATACAAAGTAACAAACGTATAGAAATCAAAATTTTGGCTGGCGAAGGCTGTTCTATACAAAAAATTAAACAGGACTGCATGTTTCAGAAGGAACTGTATGGTTTGTCTGTTTGTAGTTAAACACAAACTACACAAATGACTAGCTGTGCTGTGCTCACCACGGGTATCGAAACCCAGTTTTTTAGCATATAACTCTACAGACTTACTGTTGTGCCAATGGAGGGCAAGAGCTGTATGGAAACTCTTAAAAAGGTGCATGAACACAGTAGTGTTGATAACAGAAGTGGACGAGGTAGAAAATCCGAATTCTTGAAAGTAACGTTGGGTATTTCAGGTTATGCTATTTACTTGATATTTGACAATCCACTAGATATCTTGTCAATAATTTGTTTGTCAGTTTGTGGCGCAAAGCCACACGGCTGAAAGAGGCGAGCATGTTTGGTTTGACGGGGATTCGAACCCGCGACTCACAGATTGCGAGTCGAGCGCCCTAACCACCTGGCCATGTCGGGCCCTTAGAGTTGGTCTATCAAATAATTATCTAATAAAATTTTTTTAGTATATCAAATTACACATTTAATAATAAAGATCTAGAGATGATTCTTGATTGTCGTACTTTGAAACAATACGCAATGTGTGACTCAATGAAATTATACTATGATATGTATGTTAATAAAGGTCCTTCGTGTTTTTATCGAAAAATGCATCTTATCTGGGGAAGAGATCTGTTCACTTGCTACTTTCATCAGCCATTGTCGTACTTGGAAACAATACGCAATGTGTGACTCAATGAAATTATACTATGATATGTATGTTAATAAAGGTCCTTCGTGTTTTTATCGAAAAATGCATCTTATCTGGGGAAGAGATCTGTTCACTTCCTACTTTCATCAGCCCAATAAGAAGATATTTCATATAGCTACAGAAATGCTTGGCGTTGAAATCTGGGTCAGTCGGATGAGGTTCCATTTATAGCTTTACGTAATAAATCCTTACATTCGGAAACATGTTGGAAAAGCAGAGCTGACCATAACTGAAAACTGGAGCAAAAACAGTGAATGTTTGCAAGACTTTTATCTTACTCAATAACCTTTTTATCGCAAAAGTTACTTAGAATTTTGGCATTTAAAGAGTTCTTGCCAGTTGATATATGGGCAACGTCCATATTGGAAAATACTTTAACAGCTCGATATTCAGTGTATGAGGAAGTCTCGTTTTTCAGAAGTAACATGGCCAAAAATAAAAACTTCAAGGTTTCATTTGCACTTTTTACTGATACAAAATGTAAACACTTACACACATATGTATCTTATAAGCCAATCTACTTTATAAGAAAATAGTCCATTATAATAGGGTATTTAGTTATATTATGTATATCAATTAATTATTTGGTCTAGAATTCTCACATTCTGGTCTTTTAAAGTTGAGAGTAAATTGACCCGAATCCTATTTATATCATCATCATTATGTCTCAGAAACGCAAGTATAAATTAGAGTATTTTGGCACTTGTGTATAAAG
>NW_013665813.1:663282-673788 GCF_000517525.1 Limulus polyphemus | reverse complement strand
ATTAAAACCATTTTATTTAGGCCTATCTATGGCCTTCAAAAAGTTGACGACTCTACATGTTTCGACGTTACTCCTGAGGATGACGTTGTAACGTAAATATTGTTCACACCATAGATCAAGCATATTATAATGAAGCATTTTGTTACTCTGATCTATATATTTCTTCAAATAATTATCTTCTGAGTTTAGATGTCAGAAATCAACAAGTTATGTGAATATTTTCCTAAATCAATGAACTGTAAAACCGAGTGTTTTTTTAAGAGTGTCTTGAAGAAAGAACTCAATACTATTTTATTTCTGTAACTGGAGCAAGGGTTAAAAATATGGCCTGTTAAAGAGGTAAAGATATTTAAAGATAATTTTAGACAAACATTTTGGACCATAACCTTTAAGCTGGACGTTTTAAGGGCAAACAGCTAATTCTTGTTTATTTTTAAACAAAGACGTTTAATCTATGGATATGAAAATTTGTACTCATTAAAAAAGTCTCCAAAATGGTACATCCGTCGATTAGACAATAAATAACGTTAAGTTATTTAATATAAAAATATTTTGAGTATCAGCCAGACATTCCTGAGGAAGTTTTAGAAAGAAACTTATGGATTCGCATAGTATGTTCAGTGCTTTAGTTGTCTTACTCACCATAGTGAACTTATATTTATACAGGTTTTTGAGGAATAAGTAGTAAAGGCACATAGGCGAACTTAATACAGACCGTTGTTGTAAATCATCCACCAGTACAAACGAACATGTTTTGTAAAATGATAAAGGCACATAGGCGGACTTAATACAGACCGTTGTTGTAAATCATCCACCAGTACAAACGAACATGTTTCATAAAATGATAAAGGCACATAGGCGGACTTAACACAGACCGTTGTTGTAAATCATCCACCAGTACAAACATGTTTTGTAAAATGATAAAGGCACATAGGCGGACTTAACACAGACCGTTGTTGTAAATCATCCACCAGTACAAACGAACATGTTTCGTAAAATGATAAAGGCACATAGGCGGACTTAATACAGACCCTTGTTGTAAATCATCCATCACGTTTTCCAAGCCACGAAGAATTAAACTGCACAGTTTCTATAATATAAACATTATATTTCACATCTGTTAAAAGTATTTCCGCTGAAATATCACTATGTTCCTAAGATTTGATGTTTATGTTGGTGTAGTGCCTATATCTCTTTCAACCACTTACTCTCCTTGTTTGACTTAAAATAAAATATAATCAAACTTGCAATAAAGTGTTCCTTTAAGGGCTAAAAACACCTTGTTTAAAGCAATGCTTCGTGACTCGGCCTTGAAAATGGAGAATATCATCAGTTATCGTTATCATTTCAAAATTTGTATTTGTGCAAAGTTTGACACGTGTCTTTGACGTTATAAAATGTACACATAAAATATTAAATTTATGTAATGCAAGGTAAAACCATCATGATTTTAAAGTATCGTTTATATTTATAAATTTCAATTTATTTTCTTGTATTTAATTTGATTACATTATTTAGTGTACCTCTTAGTTCAGTAGCTGTCCAATTAATTTCAGCAAACCAAGAGTGATTGATTTTCTTATTTAGAACGGCTAATTTATGTTCCTTTAAACGTATTTTATCTTCAGAATTGTTTGATCCACTTTAACTCAATCACAATAGCAATTAGTTTGTAAACACCACTTTTTCTTTTTTTTTAAATCGACCGTTTGCCTTTTAACAAAGAAAATATATAACTCATTTTGTTAGAAGGTCTATGCGTGACTGTAAGTTTAATATATTTGAAAAATAAATTTCCTATTGTAAACGAGATTTTCCAGTAAAATGCTAACAACTAACCTATTTTTCTTTCTTTAAAAATGAAGAAAACTTTGATTAATATTTTTTTTTTTACCGCTGTGTCAATACTTTGTGGGTTAAATAAAAACCCCTGTTTTTAGTCAAACATTTTAGGAAAACAAGTTATTTCATTAAATTATTCTTATCTGAAAAAGTACGGAAGGCTCTATGAACTAAAGTATAAAACATACCAATTATTTTGAAAATGTGATTGGCATGAATATTTAAGAAGAGGAGGGGTAATTGCTTATGGTTTATATAGCACATACGTATTAATGAACAAGTATTATTATTTAGAAGTTAAACGGTCAATTACTGTAATTTTCAATCTCCATTATGATATATGGAGAATGAATTTTTATGGACTGGTGTTGATTTTTTTTTTGGTGATTTCAGAACTCATTTAATTTGTCTTTACTATGTTCCATATAACAAACTTGTTTTCGACACATCTCTGCCAATCTGTTGATTTAAAAGACAAAGAGGTTTTAAACTTCTTTTCAAAAGATCTATTCAAATTTCACGAGATAAAGTAGATGTGGAAATCCCATAGATAAATACTTAGTTTTGAGATTAAATTAGAAAATTAAAAATTTCATATATGTTTTTAAATAATTTTCATGCAAAGCTAAACAAATGATTATCAGCGCATAGCCGTCCCTAATGTTAAAGTGACGGACTATAGGGAAAGCAGCTAGACCACGTCAAATACACGGTAAGTCCTTTACTACTATTTTCTGACCGAATTTTGGGATGTGATTCACACTTATAACGGAATTTTGCGGTAACGGGCCGCGAACTCGAACCCTCGAAATCGTAGTTCGGACACAGTAATAACACAGGCCTGTGAATTTAAACTTCATAAAAGTTGTTTTGATTTTTATATCGGATTTCTTATAATCTAGCTATGCATATTTCGAAAATAATATCCATTTTTTTTTCTATCATGTAAGGATTTTTTACAAATCGGGAAGAAAAACAAACTCTTACTTAGATCAAATTATTATTTTGTTTACCATAATGGACATTTTTTTATCATTATGTTTGTTAACAAAAAATACAAACAAACTGAAGAACAGAGAAAACCTGATGTCAAACGAATACGCATCTTCATTCATCCTGAGTTTTTTGTGCGAAATCTACGTCTTTTAGTCTCAAAACTACGTGTAGTGGCCTTTCTTTATGTATTATGTCTGGAGCATCCCGTTTCAATGACAAACAGTAATCAGCCATCATACTGATGTTCCACCTTCCTTGATACCTTCTCTCTATTTAACCTGATGTCTTGATGAAACCTTTTTCCTTGTTCTTCGCTGACGGCACCGAGATTTTTAGGGAAATAGTCAATATTTGAGTGTAAGAAATGAACTTTCAAGTTCATATTAGAACCCAACTCTTTGAATTTATCGAGCAAGTTTTTGACAATATTTTCGAAATATGGGTCCTTTTATCTCCTATAAAATTGTCAATAACATCTTTGAAGGCAATCCACGCTTCTTTTTCAACTTTCCCCATTGTCCTTTCGAACTGTTCATTCGAAGTCAATTTTCTAATCTGAGGTCCAACAAAAATCCCATCTTTAAGTTTCGCTTCTGAAAGAGCTGGGAATTGCCCACAACCAAGAAAAATCATGAGCTCCGCACAAAGTTTGCACCATTTGTGTCGAAGAGCTGAGACAATGGACTAAAGGTGAGAAAAAGAACCACGGAGATGATTTCTATTTTGCTCATGTAACTTGAAATAAAAAGGGAATTTCTTATCCGAACCTTTAATCTGCTATAAACCCTGTTGCTCATAGTCCTGAGACTATTGATATAGTTTCATCTGATTCTGAATCTGATGTCAATAGAAATTGTGATAGGGATTGTTTTCAACCTGAAACGTCTGGTGAACCACAATTTTCACACAAAGTGAACTTAATGATTTGGTGAAAGATTTGGCCTTCCAAAGGATTCTTCGGAGATTTTGGGGTCCAGACTTCAGGCTAAGAACTTACTTTCTCGAGGGACATCATTTTACTTGTACAGAAATCGTGAGAAAGAGTTTATATCATACTTTTCACAATTAGGTTCACTGATTTATTGCAAGAATGTTGCTGAATTAATACCAATGCTAGAGCTGTGAACCAAATGAGTGGTGATTGTTCATTGATTCCTCCAAAAGAAGTCTAAAAGGTGTTCTCCTTCACAATGGTAACATATATGCATCTGTTCCTATTGGTCATTCGGTTCACTTGAAGGAAACATGTGAAAATCTTGAACTTTTTCTTAATAAGGTCAAATGTAAAGAACATATTTGTCTACTTTGTGGAGACTTAAAAGTCCTTTGTATGTTGTTGGGTCAACAATACGGTTATGCAAAGTTTCCATGTTTTTTGTGTGAATGGATCAGCAGAGCACGAAATCAGAATTGGATAAAGAAACAATGGCCACGCAAAGTCAACCTCATACCGGGATCGAAGAACATTGAACGTGAAAATTTGGTTAACACAAAGAAAGCCCTATTACCTCCACTTCACATAAAACTGGACTTGATGAAGCATTTTGTAAAAGCCTTGGACAAAGATGGCGACTGTTTCAAGTATCTACCACGTTTTATTCCAAAATACGCGTAATACGCTAAAAAATAGCGACGAATAAATAAAGTTGAAAATAAAAAAAATAATGTCAAAGTGCACGCACAAACAATTACTATTCAGAAATGACACATCACGCGGCCTGGTAACGGTTTATATGCTAGCGATGTGTTTTTATAGAACGATCGATAAGACTCTCACGTCGCGATTGGTCTAGAGAAATCTATAGCCAGTGCTTGTCAACATTTTAAGCATAACAAAATGTGACCTGATTTCAATCAAAATGATTCACTTATGTAAAAGAACACATGGCGTTTTGTGAAAAATCTGTACGTGATGGAGAAAAATGGATATCATTTTCAGATTTAGTGAACAGGAATTACTGTACCACATATAAAAAATTCAAGACAGTAAAAGCCATCGCAGACCTGTAATTAAGCTACATTCTGTTCTTAACAGCAGTAACTTGAGCCCATGTCTATGCGACAGCAATAGTAATTATTCAGAATGATACATGTTCTGGTAATTATTGCCATTGTGCGTGTACAAATAACCAGATAGTTACAATTAAAGCGTAAAAAAACCTGGTTAAATCAACCATAACATATCAGTGGATTTCTCTCTTATTATTATATACAAAACTATACATGACGACGATATAAAATGTCATTTTGCCGCTGCTTCTCTGGAGGATTAATGATTACTTCGAAAACGCAACTTCGTTAGTTAAATGCCTCCCATACTGAAATGGCACAGAGAATTCGGTGATGAACTCCGGTTTAGTTGGCACAATCGAATGGGAATGGTGACATACTATCCTTGATACAGTTCATCTCAAGTTAATCTCCAAATAACACTTGGTACCCATCACACAGCGGGGTAGACTAGGACAAGTGAAGTAAAGTGTCTTGCTCAACGACACAACCTGCCTAGAACACGCAACCATGTGACTACGATTCCAAGTCACTGACTCACGCTACTCTCAAACGAAACTGATAATCTGTAATGTTTGTACTGTGTATATATATATATATATATATGTTTGTGTGTGTCTATATTGGTGAAGGAAATACAATATTTAAAGACGTCACTACTGAAAAATAAGTAAAACGTTAATAGAGAGCTTAATTCATATTAATGATTGTAGGGGTATGAAACTGAAAAAAAACTGACTGCGAATAAAGCTTATTTTTTCATTCAATTAAAAATATAAAACTAAAAACAAAACTATACATACTAATAATGATAATAATGTTTTATTCATAGTGTTCTCCGCTGTCAGTGAAATGGAAAGCTGTGAGCTAATTAAGCTCGGACTTAGAAAGTAATTAATGTAATATATTAACTGATATCGTAAAATTTCTTTAGTTATAAAAACATGTATATTTCTGAATTCAATTTTCAAGTCACATTTGAAGCTAGAGTAAGCGCGGACCAGAACTATTGAAATGCATTGCATTCTGTGAGAACAATGCTCCCGATACCTTGCATCTCCCGGATTCACTTTCCTCTGTTGTCCATTGTGTTCAGTCTGATGTTCCATTATAACACTTGTGTGAAAGAAATGAAAATCAATCTTTGAGCGTACAAGCTTTACATAGACCTTATATAGCATTGGCATTGGCTTCCAAGTCCACTTAGAAAAAACACGAAAATCCATAGGAGTTGCATCTGACGACTTAACAGAAATGTGGTCAGGAAGGATTGCTATTATTCCAACTTTTTTGTCCACCTTTTTCATGAAAATAATTGTTGAAGCTTCAAATACTTTTTGTTATGTTGCTACATTCACCTAGAGATATGCAAACATTCGACGCAATGGCTTTGTAGATGGGAAGGTTCTATTTTTCTTATCATAGCATTCACGTTGTAGATAAGGGCATTGTTACAGATTGTTTTGGGGAGTGGTTTTGGAGCATGTTATTATCCTGAATGAGCTGGTGTACGAGTTTTATTTGCGCTTCATTGAGAAACACTGAAAATGGTTGTCTTCGAAATGCTATTTTCGAAGTGCGAGTAGCCTCTTTAAATAGAGCACACTTCATCCGATCGTATACGAATGACGTATAGTATTTTATTTTATTTTAAAATAAATTAGGAAAATATTAACATTAATAGTTAACTGCTCACAAAGGTACAATAGCATAGGGTTGGAACCGTGTTTATTTATCTCATTCTTAATTGGTAATTAATTATATTTATGCTTTCAAGGCAAGTGTTGCAAATTCCTTTCGTAGGAGAACAAAAAAAAAAAACTGATTTTTTAGAAGAACACTTCTTCCTATATCTTGAGCACTTTTTAGCCCCCCCCTCTGGCACAGCGGTATGTCTGCAGACTTACAACGCTAGAGACCGGGTTTCGAGACTTGTGGTAGGCAGAGCACAGAAAGCCCATTGTGTAGCTTTGTGCTTAACTTCAAACAAACAAAAGCCATCTTTGGAGATAATAATTTTTACCTCCATCTTTGTTTTTTTTACAGTTCTTTTTTTTGCTGTACACATTTTTTATGTTATGACTGACAACTTCCTTGAACTCACACTGTCTACTTTAATTAATTGTAAATCTTTACTGTACACAATGTATACAAATTTTATTATTTATCTTACTTGAATAGTGTATAGAGAGAGTTTTTTGTCTCTCATTGTACAGCTCAACTGATGAGTTCTGGTATTGAGCGAAAAGCTTCTTGGACTGTTTTCACACTCTTCTGATTTCCAGCCACAATGAACAAATTAAGAGGAGTATGGAAAAAGCACCTGTAGCCAACTTGACTTTTACAATAATTGTTGGGCCTATTGTTACCCTCTAGCGCGGCGGCTTTTAAAGTATTAGGCTGCATATATAAATAACGTTTCATAAAGTCTTTTATCTCTCATCATCCAGCCCAACAGATGAGTTCTGGTATTGAATGAAAAGCTTATTGAGCAGCGACTTGTGGGAAACAAAAGATACATCTAAAATGACATTTTTACACATCTCTGATTTCGAATCATAACGAACAAATAAAGAAGGTAGAAAAAAATTTCCGGTTAACTTGATTTTGATAAGAAACGTACTATATGACTGTTTTAATGTAATATAGTTCATGTAAAAGCCTAGATGTTATTAAAGTAAATAAAGAAAAAAGATAGAACTTCAATAAATACTATATAACAACATTACCAGAAATAGTCGTTGAATTTAAATTCACAATTTTATTATTTTTCAATCTGGCGAAGAGGAAAAGTACCACAGTCATTGTTTTTGTGTTAGATTTACTGTATACAGAGATGATAAATGGTGATAGAAAAACCCAAAATAGTTCAGAAAGTGGAAGCTTAGAAATGTATTGAGATATTTGAGTAAATCTTTCCGTTTATATTATTTGTTTAAGAAAAATTGAAGCGAATAATATTTTATTCATTGTAGAGTATAAGTAAGCTTCCATTTCAGTGAAATTAACTTTTAGGATATTAAAACCGATCTTGACTTTCTAATGTATTGGAACAGTCGATTTATTTTAGATGTTACTTCGTTTTAAAATACCAGAAGTATGTATAAGATAGTATAATTGAATAAGTGGTATCGTCCATTTGTAATACATAATCCGAAATGGGTCGAGCGTGGCTCAATATATAGCGTGCCTGATTTTGGAACCGTCCATGGTTCATGTAACGTTACAACAAATAAAATACAAAAATTCGAGTTTCGAACTTTGGAGCCGTGGGTTCATTATAAAAGTAACGGTTAAATCAGACTATTTGATTAGAGTAGACCACCAATTAGCGGTGGGTGTTATTGTCTACCTATCTTCCCTCTAGTATAACACTTCAAAATTAGGGACGAATAACACAGGTATCTGTTGAGTAGCTTTCCCCAGAATTCAACTAATAACAACAAGCTTTCCGAAACTGAAATGTTATGTTATTTAAATGAGGATGATTTTTCTGGTATGCCATTTAAGCTAGTCTAAAGGAAATATTCTAAGCGAAAAAGGTAACCAAATGTAACAAGATAGTATGCGAGAGTTCACGAGTACGAACGGTTTGGTTAGAATAAATAACGTCATTTGAAGTAGGATGTTATTCTTTATTGAGTGCCCTCTGCTGTTAGTGTAAGGAAGTATTTAGTGTGGAAAGACCTTATGCAGAATGTGATAACATTTATAGAATATAATTAATCAGCTATAAGTCATTAGATAAACGTAAATGTCTGATATAATTCTATTGATCAAACAGTGTATTAGATGGAGCTATATTTATAAAAAAAAATATATAATTTTAAACATAATTTCATTTTCTGTTGCTACTGGATGCTTTTAGAAAAAGCAGACAATGTGCCCGCAGTTCATGTCTGACATATGCTTAACAATTATATTACTAATTCATTGTAGCGACATACAAGACAGGCTGCATCATTTATAAACTCGCTAACAAGGTTAAAGTTTGGACATCTTTTGTCATACAAGTTTAGAATAATCTATTGGGCTTGTTTAAATTCTTAATTAATTGTTATGTTTTAAGAACATGTGAACGGCATCCCTTTTTTGACGAATACGTATTGATTTTCGATAAACTCGACCACGAACTTCGTTCTCAGACGATGTTGACAAGGCTGGAATCCTTAACATAAAACATGTATGGAAAGGTTACTTAATTTATGTTTCATGTAATCACTTCACACAAAAAACACAGAAACGTACCACCTGAAAGATTCGAGTTGAGATACATTGTTTCTCTTACACCTGAATAACACGGAGCCACCACTTTCTAAACATGGCCGAGCCTTTCGAGTCGATGTATCAGTTTCTGCAATCTTTCTTAAAAGAATCCATGAAGCTAGCTTACTATAACTACGTGGATTCAGACAGGTAGCGCACGGCTTCTCCTTTCCAGTACCTTAAAGGTCAGGTTACGAATCAACGATGAATCTGATCCATCATTATTTAGAAACTCGGCCATGTTTAGAAAGTAGTGGCTCCGTGTTATTCAGGTGTAAGAGAAACAATGTATCTCAACTCGAATCTTTCAGGTGGTACGTTTCTGTGTTTTTTGTGTGAAGTGATTACATGAAACATAAATTAAGTAACCTTTCCATACATGTTTTATGTTAATTATTTAGAAACTGATACTACTTTATAAATGTAAAACGTAGGAAGGTTATCAACGTTTCAATTCCGAGTTTGATTTTTTTTCAACCATAGGAATAACGATTCATTTAGAAATCTATATAATAGATAAATTATTCAGACTTACTGTCTATATTCAAAATATAGTAACGACCTGAACATGGTCATGGTTTAAGTGTTCATTCGTTTTATTGAATTCTTAGATAATTCCAAGAGTCACTGATCACGAATCAACTTTCAATATTGTCTTTGTTTCTGCCATTTGTTTTGACATCCCCATTGATGCGATTCAAAGACTTGGTCAAGAGTAAGAATGTTTTAATAAGAAGAGGGTAAGATTAAAAGCGTTCTTTCAGCTGGAAAATTGTTATTGTTTTTGTATTGGCTGTAGTTGATGTCGGGTAGTGTAGTTTCAGTAGCATTATTAGTATAACCAAATATACTAAATGTACTTTTGTAGTTTTATTCTTGATTAAGCTAAGATAAATTATTCTCGGAAGTCATATATCTTATCAACTGTATCAGATTTTTAAATATTCTTCCAAAATGTAAAGATGTATTTATGTAGATAAAAAGGAGAAATTAAATACGTTTGCAATTTGCTTCTGCTAATTGCCTTAATTATTGATGACAGTTACTGTATATACCTTGAGTAAGGAAAGGAGTTTCACATAGAATTTATAAATCACCAAAGAATCTTGTACGTGTAAATAGTAAAGAGACTGAATAGGTGTTTATGTAATATTACTGCATTAATTGTAACGTTTAATCGAAACGTTATAACGTCACACATTAAAGAGAAGGCTATAAGATATTTTATCTTAATGTTCAGGTGTTTAAATGCAATTTTCCTTAGCAAAATTGCAGGATACTTCCTGTGACCCCTCAGTGGCAAAGCGATACGACTGCGGACTTACAATGCTAGAAACCGGATTTCGATACCCGTGGTGGGCAGAGCACAGATAGCCCTTTGTGTAGCTTTGT
>NW_013665813.1:654045-662389 GCF_000517525.1 Limulus polyphemus | reverse complement strand
AGCTTTGTGCTTAACTACAAACAATTATTTCCTGTGGGCTGTGTTGTCTTAATTGTCTATACCGAACGCAAACTCTTAATAAAACTCTCACTTATCATATATGGTAGACCCGTTTTGTTGCCTTTATTGTCTGATATGTGAAAGCTCTGTAAAATATTACTCGTTGTGGGAATATAATCTCATCCTTACAGAATGCTATACGTCGAAATCTTGAAGCACAGGCTTCATGATAAATTGTTTGCTAATTAACAGACATTCTGTGTCAAAGAGATAAAGTTATTCAAGGAACGTCAAGGACTTTCTATGGATGGATTTTGTTATATCATGTCTCTAAAAGACGGAATTAAAAGATACTTCTAAATTGGATCGTTTATATACATGTCATACTAATCGATAACATTGCGTTTTAGGTATGCAGAATAATTCATACATATCTTTTTACATTCACTTTTATTCATATTTGTCCAGATTTAAACAAAATTAATACGTGTTTGAAAGTTTTTAAGGTACTAGCGATGTCTACATTTGGGTAATACCCATAAAGAGTTTCTTGGAGACTTCTGCTTTGCGTTTAGTATTATTCTCAAACTGAGGACCCGGCATGGCCAGGTGGTTAGGACCCGGCATGGCCAGGTAGTTAGGGAGCTTGACTCGCAATCTTCGAGTCACAGGTTCGAATCCCCGTCACACCAAACATGCTCGCCCTTTCAGCCGTGGGGGCGTTAAAATGTGACGGTCAATCCCACTATTCGTTGTTAAAAGATCAGCTCAAAGAGTTGGCGGTGGGTGGTGATGAGTAGCCGCCTTCCCTCTAGTCTTACACTGCTAAATTAGGGACGGCTAGCGCAGACAGCCCTCGTGTAGCTTTGCGCGAAATTAAAAAAAAACCAACCGAACCAAACCTCTAACTGAGAAACTCCTCATAAATATGAATGTGCTGAAAAATAATTCATTGTATCTTTTATTGTTTACATTAAAGACAATTCCTGATAATTCAGTAGAACATGTCTTACCTTTCAATTTACTGGTTTAGCGTAACCTGTTGATTATCATATCGGGCTGTAGGCCGAAATGTCGTGCGTTCAAGACATGAAGCTACTGAACATACTACACATGTTTAGCTGTGGTTGCGTTATAAACGGGACAGCCTATCCACTTATTCGGTAAAATATCCGGATACAGCCTTTGTGGCGGCGTGTTTTGCTGGCTGCATGATTGATTTTCTTCCTCTCAATAGTTAGAGGTGTCTATACCCAAACTTTAGATGCCTCTGACCTGGTCGTTTAGTCCACGTGCCATTCACGATGAAAATTCCAATTTGAAATCATTTCCAGTAATCCTAAGCCAAGTATTAAAAAAAATGACGTTCTTAGCTTTTGGTTCGATGAAGAATTATTTATTTTACGACTAATTTAACAAATGCCTTTATTCACTTGTGTGTGTGTCATATTTTCAGCCCATAACTATACATTGCTGAATTTCTGAAGAACATTACTTTTGGTTCGATGAAGAGCTATTTATTTTACGACTAATTTAACAAATGCCTTTATTCACTTGTGTGTGTGTCATATTTTCAGCCCATAACTATACATTGCTGAATTTCTGAAGAACATTACTTTTGGTTCGATGAAGAGCTATTTATTTTATGACTAATTTAACAAATGCCTTTATTCACTTGTGTGTGTGTCATATTTTCAGCCCATAACTATACATTGCTGAATTTCTGAAGAACATTACTTTTGGTTCGATGAAGAGCTATTTATTTTATGACTAATTTAACAAATGCCTTTATTCACTTGTGTGTGTGTGTTCATATTTTCAGCCCATAATTATACATTACTAAATTTCTGAAGAACATTAATTTGACAGTTTGTAAATGAAAGAAATGGTATTATGAGGAAATATTTTTCATTCTGTTTCTTTTCTGTAAAAGTTATTTTTCACATTCACATTTGTTTGGGAAATTACTATGCCTACAGTCAATAAAACTTCCCTTTTATGAATACGATTGAAGGAAAAAAAAACACAACAGAAGAAAACAAAAAAAATGTGTTATTAAATACCAGTTTTTTGTTTTGGTTTTTATGAAAACTGCTCAGAACCGACCCTTCGTTGGATGATTATTGACTCTCTGCCATTGCACCGAAGCGTGTTTCCTTTATCTTAAGCTTCTTTCTACTAGAGGGAAATCACTTGTCACAACATCATTTACTTTGTTGATACACGATAAGAGACATCTAATTTTCTGCTTAAACGAGGAAGTTTGAAAACGTGTTTACGAATCTTAAAATGAAAGCATTTCACATTTTGAAACAACTTAAGCCGAAAATGTGATTACAGAGGACAAATGTAGCTATCAGATAATATTTCATCAAATAGGATAGATTGTTTCATCAAAATAATACTTTTTATTTTTTCACGTTTGGTTAATATTTAAGGAGGGGGTATTGGAATATTTAACCTGAGCGAGACCGTATGTTAATGTGGGTTAAACTGACAAGAATAAAGGCCAAAAGTTAGCAGAACCAGGAGCGTTGCTTAGCTATTTGAATCGATTAACGTAATTCACTGTTATACATCGTATAATGCTCACACAACTGAATTATAGCTTTTGAACACACGAACCACTAGGCTAGTTCCGGATTTTTCACACACAAAAAAAATTACTAGATAATATATCTTAATGTTAAAAAATTAAAACTTTGATAAATCTTAATATATAACTTATTTGCATCAATAGCTTCTTTTTCGGCTCGCAGTTTGTTGAATTCGTAAAGAAAGAAAAGAATACGTGTGAATAAAAACACAGTCCTTTTGAAGTTTTCATGATGATTTGCAGGATGTTGAAAGACAATACTGACAAGAATGTTTTGTGCAAGAAACATTACACAGTGTTACTAAAAGTAAAACCCGTTTATGTTTCACGGTTGTTTGTGGATTATAATATTTTATGCTACTCATTATTGGAGTTTTTGTAATGTCTGTTTACGTTTTCGCTTCGACGGTAAGGAAAGATACGAAGCAAAAATGAAGTGCTCGTCAATAGAGGACGCCACCATAGTAAATTATTGGTTGACTAGAGAGCGAGCCCCAAGTGTTTTCTTTAGCTTATTTGTTAAATTCTTATTCAGTTGTTATCACTGAAATGTCACCGAAATATAATATTAATGCAATAGGAGAATAAATAACTTAATACTGAGAAAAACATTTATATTGAAAGATTCGATAAGTAATATATATTCCATTCAGTGTGTTAAATAACCAAAATATTATTATTTATATTCGAAAATATGGATTAGAAAATACGAAAGAGACCATATAAGTATTTTCTTTACAGAACCCTAAAATGACCACATTAAAAACAAACAGACTGATCAATAGCAGATTTAGTACAAAATCAAAACAAAGAGTTTTCATTCTATGTGTATTACATTCCCAGTTTAGAAAAGATGTTGTTTTCATATTAGTAAATCTCTGAGTAACTGCTTGAGAATACCTGAAACTTGGAACTTTCAGTCAAATTACATGTGCACGTGTTTCTAGACTTCTATTTGTTTTAAACTGCAGGTTGATAGTGTAAAACAGTTTTCGACTACAAGCTATTCTTACGTACGCATATTGGTCAATTCACGAAATTTCAGATGTGGACAATGATCTAATTGTTTTGTATTTTTGTACTATTCGATAATAAAAATAGAAAAAGAAAGAAAAAAAACGATTTTACAGTTAGTAAACTACACGGGTATTTACTACAAGAACGTCTACCTTTTCTTTTATAATACTACACTTACAAACAGCTATGATATTACTGTGTTTATTGGTCTAAGTATATATAGCAGGATTTTACAGTTAGTAAACTACACGGGTATTTACTACAAGAACGTCTACCTTTTCTTTTATAATACTACACTTACAAACGGCTATGATATTACTGTGTTTATTGGTCTAAGTATATATATATAGCAGGATTTTTGTTTGTAATTAAGCACAAAATTACACAATGGGCTATCTGTGCTGTGTCCACCACGGATATAGCAGTAACAATATCTTCCGATGATCTTACAGTATACTCTAGAAATGAAAAGAATTCAAAAGATTTACGATGAGAACAAACCCAAATGCTTATACAAGAATTGGTTTCAACATAAGAAAGAGTTCATAAAAGTTACACTCATGATTATTCTCAAATGATGGCATGAGATAAAAACTTTTTAATGCAACAGATACCGAAACAGAAAGATTAAGCAAAAACAACAACAAAAATAACAGCAAAAAAAGCTAAACAAGCGATGAGAGCGGGCTAGCTTTCGGCCATAAATCTTAGGCAATGATGATCATGCTAGTTCGTGGACATCGCTGATGGACTGAGGTCGTGCCTTGAATTCGGTGAGATAAAAGAAAATAACGCATATCAGATGAAAACAACAACAACAAATTTATGGAATATATAAATTAAGTTTCATAAAAATAAACAATGCATTTTGGTTGTAATCCTGCTTTAAACTAGGTAAAAAAAAAAAAGAATGATAAACTGGCATAACTTTCGATCAGTATTACATCGCTATAATTTGATATACTTATAAAATTTGGTTGGATATTTACTCTGCCTTTTGATGGAGAGCTAATAATTAGTTATTGAACAAGATCTGTGCTTGAGTATGTATAGTTAAATTACTTATTTATTTTACCTGATCTTATGATTTTATATTGAAAGTAAAAAATCTAAAACCTAATCATTCTTAAAAAGAACCTTATTTATGCTGGTTCTTTTTTTAGCCGCTGCATAGCGGCTCATAGAACAGATCTGTTTTTTTTCTTTTTTTGTATTTTCAAGTATAAACTTTTAGCTCATAGCTCCGTCGTCTATTGGCCGATTTGAGATATAATTGCAGTTTTGGACTCAGGAGATCAAACCCTTTCGATTCATGTATGTAACCACGCCCAAGGTCTCAGAGATTAATTTACTCTAATCCTGCCTAAAAGAATATCAATTTGGGGGTACTTAGTTTAGCTGGGGCAGAAAAATATAGCTAATAAAAAGGAAAAAAAGGCGTCATAGATTAATTTACTCTAATCCTGCCAAATAGAATTTCAAGTGCCGTGTCTATTGGGCGTGGTCAAATACACCAATCGAAAGGATTTGACCTCGTGAGTCCAAAACTGTAATTAGATCTCAAATCGGTCAAGAGATGACGGAGTTATGAGCTACAATTTTGAACTTGAAAACAACAACAACAGCAAAAAAAAAACAAAAAAAAACAACAACAACAAATCGGAACCGTACTGTGAGCCGTTATGCCGCGGCTAAAAATAAGTGTCCCTAAGAAGGATTTTAGTTTATTTTATACCTAGATATTTGAAGCGACGAAATTATTATTGTACAGAACATGAATGTAACTAGTAAATTTAAAACAAAACATTTTAGATCTCAATGTTTAAAGGTAAGATACAGCTCTGTGTTTTATTAGATTACGAAGCATATAATGTCTAAACCTGCTATAAATAATGTTTCATTTAAGAAGCAGAATGTTATAACTTTTGTTATCCAAAGAACGTTGAAAATGAGCAGATGTCAGGTGTAGGAGAAATTCTATTCGTATACTTTTCTTCGTATGATCTTGTGATAGGTGATAGATTTCGTACCCAGAAACTGGATTATGACTTTCAAATTTGGGCTCCATTTACTAGTAACTATATATCACATATATCCCATTAGAACTTTGATTTTTCTAAGTGCAACAACCTACTAAGATTGAAATTTGGAATATTGATACGGTGGCGTTAAATTCATACCTATGAAGTTATCTGTTGTAATTAGGAATTGTGTCATTACAGTGTAAAAAAAATATTGACTGAATTTTAAACAAAGATCAAATGACTTGTTGGTATTTCTATAAATATATAACTGTCCTAGTAGAATAATAATTATACCATTTTTATTTATTGTTTTAAAAAGAATTTATGAAAGGACAAAGCCGGGACGTAACGTGAAAATAGCAATTGGAATGTAATATAATATTACATTCTTCTTACATTTATTTGACAGTTTACATATATATGTGCATATTTTGCTTCTTTGTGAATGTGTTCTCGTTTTTCAGAGCCGCGAAATGTAAAATCTGAACAGGGCGTGGTCTAGTGGCTAGCGTGCTGTGCTGCGCACAATAAGGTCCAAGATTCGAGCCTCTACACTCTAATGAACACACTCCGTACTTTCAGTTGTGGGATTGTTATGACTATGACAGTAAATCCTGCTTTTAGCTTTAAAATATTCGAATAATATGGAAGTGGGTACTACTGGCTGGGTTCACTATTTGTTATCAGCAATTCTAAAATAGAGATAGCTATACCTTAGGTGTTTGTTATCTGGATGTTTAGCCCGTGCATTGATAATATTAAGTTTTTCAGTTATAATTTTAGTTGTCGGAAAATGTTTCTTGGCATTGAAAAAAGTTGTTTAGGAAATGAAGCAAACACACAACTAGAATAATATATCATACTTACTGTTGCTAGCTTTTTTTCGTTTCTTGAAAACATATATATTTATTCGCATATCTTATGACCTTCTAAAAGATTAAAAGTCATGCCATGTTTAATAGATGTAATAAAACTATAAAACAAACAAAAAACAGCATTCATTCTATTACATCTTACAGACCGCTTTGTAAAAGTAACTATATGGAATATGTATGAGTGTAATAACTTTACACATATGTTCCTTACGCTATAAAGCTTCTGAAACCGCATTGTAAAAGTAACTATATGGAATAGTAGCTATGTATGAATGTAATAACTTTACACATATGTTCCTTATGCTATAAAGCTTCTGAAACCGCATTGTAAATTTATATCACACATATAGTACACATAAGAGTGTATGTTTTTAATAGCAAAGCCGTATCGAGCTATCTGCTGTGTCCACCGAGTGAAATCGATCTCCTGAAGAAGAATAATTCTGAGGGAATGTTAGAAGTGTTTACGAATCCAAATGTTTATTTGCTCGTTTCAGAATGTTCACGCAAGAGTAGCAGTCCCAAATTTTGAACTGACAGGTTAGAGGGAAGACAGAAAAATTACAGCACCTAGAACTAACTCTTGGGCTACTCTTAAAACTGACCGAATAGTGGAATATGACTGGCACTCTTTATAGCTCAAGTACGGCTCCAAAGTGCGGAGAAGTACGGTTTTCAGCAACTGGATAGAAACTATAAACCCTTGGATTCACAGCCCAGAAAAACTACCTACTAAGCCACGCTAGGCCTAAGCTCAAAGGCAGCCGTGACGTGTTTTGAGTACTATAAATCTTAAACTATATATATTAAAACTTCGCTCGTCTTTCCCTGAGATAAAATACGTGATAATTTAAGAAGCATTAATGAATACATGTACAATTAAATACAAATAGAATCTGAATTCAATGAAAATGATAAAACGTACAATTCAGAAGAAAACGTATTATTTTAAGTAAGATATAGAGCTGAATTATAATGTTAAATATTTAAAGCTTCTCACTTGTATGCTATCAAGTTAAGAAGAACACAAGATTTTTTGATAAAAAAGGATAAAGTTTGCTCTTTAAAAAAGATTCGTGTTTACAAAGAGTCTACAGAATAAAGAATCATCTTAGTTTTACTAAGTCCGAATTTATATGATCAGTAGGTCTTTCCTGTTGAAGCTGTTTGTTTGTTTGTTTTTTGAATTGCGCGCAAAGCTACACGAGGGCTATCTGCGCTAGCCGTCCCTAATTTAGCAGTGTAAGACTATAGGGAAGGCAGCTAGTCATCACCACCCACCGCCAACTCTTGGGCTACTTTTTTACCAACGAATAGTTGATTGACCGTCACATTATAAGGCTGAAAGGGCGAGCATGTTTGGTGTGACACGGATTCGAACCCGCGACCCTCAGATTGCGAGTCGAGTGCCTTAACCACCTGGCCATGCAGGGTTCCTGTTGAAGCTGAGGTTTGGGAAGTTACATACACAAGCTTTATAGTAGATGTTTTTCTTGTAAATCTAAAGTGTTTAGGCACAATATTTTTTAAACCTGTGTTAAATGTGTTAAGTTTTATTTATAAAATTACTTCCCCTTTGCTTATTACTGGACTATCTTCAATGTCGTAGTTAACCAATTATTCTCCAGTGGTTAGGATTAGACTATCTTCAGTGTTCTATTTGACCAATTCCTTCACCAGTGGTTAAGATTGAACTATCTTCAGTGTCGTATTATACCAATTACTTTCCCATTGCTTAGGACTGGACTATCTTCCATGTCGTATTTGACCAATTACTTCTCCAGTGGTTAAGACTGGACTATCTTCAATGTCGTATTTGACCAATTCCTTCA
>NW_013665813.1:651429-653045 GCF_000517525.1 Limulus polyphemus | reverse complement strand
GGTCCTCGGACCCCTGGTGGTCAGCGAAGATAATACCATCTGGTTAAAAAAGTAATTTTTTAAATTCTGCTGCTCTTTTAATTGCACACTCAGTTATATATGTTTTTATTTGATAGTGAAAAATGGAAAAAACAAGTTAATTATTCATGGGATTCGTAGGGAAAAAATAATAATAAAAGGGGGGGGGGTCCTTGGTGGTGAAAAGGTTAGGAACCGCTGGTCTAGAATATGGTTGTAACTTTAGAAAACATTTACACATGTATGGTCAACCTCTAGAATTGAAAAAAATTGATTTAGAACCCTTGGTTTTATGGTAGTCGAGGAAAGCAACAGAATTATTGCAAAATGTTTAATAATAATAGCTAGAACCAAAGCAATCTAAAGACAGGTTAGTACTAGCTAGATGTTGTTTTATCGTGTTTATACAAAGAGCATAAAAATACCACTTCAGATATAGTAGTGTGCACAAAAAAAAACGGTTTCTCTTACAAAATCAGCAAAGAAAGCAAATACAAGTATTTTAGCTAAAAAAGGGGTACTTGTAGAAAAGAGTTTCCTTTGAAAAGTTTAAAAAACGAGAAAGTACTAACAAGAAATAGTTTTGGTTAGAATAAACAAAGGTCCATAGGAAGCCATAAAAGATCACTTTATAAATGGCCAAGTATTATCAGACAATGGATTTCTCTAGAAAGTATTAAGAACTATAAAAAGGGAAGATTTAAAGGCAGCAGGATGCTTGCGGAAAATACAGTTTTTTTTTAGCGAACACGAACAAAATATCAGATATTCTCTTTCTCTTGAAAGGTTGGAGAAAAAGCCAAGACTGTTTCGAGTTTTGAAAAGACGACGAAATAGCTATTTTGTATCTTTTGGACGTTTTTTTTTTAATAACCTTTATGTTAAGCAGTGTGCAAAAAGATAAAATCTGAAAAGGTTTACAAGTTGATCAGTTGAGTTTATATTTTTACATACTGTAAGTCTGTATCTAGTTTTTCAGCGCATGACCTGATAAAATAATGGATTATTTACTAGCTTAAGTTATACACTTATATTTGTAGAGAAAAGGGTCAAGACATTGTAAATAAATATAGAACACCTAGATTTAACAATCATATAAAAATTCCACTCAACTTATGAATATTATGTAAACTTTTTTTTTATAATCTATTTCAACAGAGTCGAATCATTTACAAAAAGATATGTGGCACTACAAGTTTCTAACCCTCCAATCATATGTTTAAAGTAGCGTTTATATTTGGTTGTCTCCTCCAATCATGAAGATGTCCTGGAGAATAAAAAAGGGTATTTATGATATGACAAACAAAGTCATCCAGGTCAAGATTTGGGTGAGGTCAGACTGTTGAAATGTATGGTGTGAAGATGTTCTGGAGAATAAAAAAGAGTATTTATGATATTACAAAGAAAGTGATCCAGGTCAAGATTTGGGTGAGGTCAGACTGTTGAAATGTATGGTGTGAAGATGTCCTGGAGAATAAAAAAGGGTATTTATGATATGACAAACAAAGTCATCCAGGTCAAGATTTGGGTGAGGTCAGACTGTTGAAATGTATGGTGTGAAGATGTCCTGGAGAATTAAAAAAGGTATTTGTGATATT
>NW_013665813.1:650595-651419 GCF_000517525.1 Limulus polyphemus | reverse complement strand
TACAGTAACAATAGATAGATAATTAACTGATCATATTTTGCGAAAGTTACATTAAAAATAAACTGTTTTCCGGTAACAATAGATAGATAATTAATTGATCATATTTTGCGAAAGTTACATTAAAAATAAACTGTTTTCCGGTAACAATAGATAGATAATTAATTGATCATATTTTGCGAAAGTTACATTAAAAATAAACTGTTTTACGGTAACAATAGATATATAATTCGCAACTGTCACATAACTGAATTTGTTTTATTCATTTAGAAAAGCCATCATTTAAAAAATGATGTTATTCTTTTCTTAAACTGAATTTAGTTTACTGTGTCCTTCACCACGTATTTATCTTAAGCCAGTAAGTTCACATGAATATGAGCAAATAAATTTTTTAGATATCTACCTAGCTGAAAAATGTGTCTTTAACGCTGTTTTAGACAAATCTGTTTTATTATAGAACCTATACATATGAGTTTATTTGCAAATAAACTACTATCCAAAGTCATAAGTTTAAGTTTTAGCTGAGATTTTGCCTTTTACTTTCATTAACAAATTCTTAAAAAAGAATTCGAACCCGCCGAAATATAAAGAAAAAAAGCTATGAAAAAACATATTAAATATACCATACATTTTATTCATTTTGATTGCTCCTTACTCTTCAAAAGTTTCTGTATTGAACTTTGTTTATATATATCTAGAACAGTGATTCCCAACCTGTGGTCCTCGGACCCCTGGTGGTCAGCGAAGATAATACCATCTGGTTAAAAAAGTAATTTTTTAAATTCTGCTGCTCTTTTAATTGCACACTCAGTTATATATGTTTTTTA
>NW_013665813.1:647864-649838 GCF_000517525.1 Limulus polyphemus | reverse complement strand
AAAGGTATTTGTGATATTACAAACAGAGTCATCCAGGTCAAGACTTGGGTGAGGTCAGACTGTTGAAATGTATGGTGTGAAGATGTCCTGGAGAATTAAAAAAGGTATTTGTGATATTACAAACAGAGTCATCCAGGTCAAGACTTGGATGAGGTCAGACTGTTGAAATGTATGGTGTAAAGATGTCCTGGAGAATAAAAAAAAGTATTTATGATATTACAAAGAAAGTCATCCAGGTCAAGACTTGGATGAGGTCAGACTGTTGAAATGTATGGTGTAAAGATGTCCTGGAGAATAAAAAAAAGTATTTATGATATTACAAAGAAAGTCATCCAGGTCAAGATTTGGGTGAGGTCAGACTGTTGAAATGTATGGTGTGAAGATGTCGTTCTCGCGCACTAGATGGTCTATGTAAAGCCTGCAGAGAGGAGAGTTGTGTTTCAAACTAGAAAACCTTACAACTGAGCCATTTGCAAAGGAAACTTTGCTGCAGTCAAGATGCACAGTCGTCAGATGACTAGAAGTAGCGACATGAATGTAATCGTTTGATTGTTTTAATATTAAAATAATAAATAATTTTTTGTACTGCTTCTTATTGATATTTAACTTTTAAACCAGTACTAAATGACTTGTATATTATGGTGTAGAACATTTGAAATAATAATGTTTCTACCATGTCTTCAGTTAAAGCACACTTTAATACACATTGATGTCAAGATTGAAAGCTTGTAAAAACTAAGAAAATACAGTTTTTGGAACTCTTCCCTGTGTCTCAACGATAAGCCCGAAGACTTATATAGCTAAAAATCGGGTTTTGATATCCATGGTGGGCACAGCACAGATAGCTTATTGTGTACCTTTGTGCTTAACAGCAGCTATACCATACTATTTTTGGAACTAAAGGTCCTAATTGAGTAAGTCGTAATTTATAATAATTTTTACCGTATGTGGTTTAATAAAAGTCAATTAATAAATGACTAAATTCTAAATGAAAATACACAACATATGTTAAAAATTATTTGCAGTAGATATTGGTCAAACTGCATGAAATACGTCTTTTAAGTTGATATTTTAGAGTTTGTCCGTTATTCACTATGATAGAAAATAACATTGTTAGGAAGCTAAAATAATTATAAGTCCGATAAAAGATAAAACTATCACATGACACAAAGATAGATACTAGAAGATAGTGGATTTCTTGTGAATAATTATAAGTCCGATAAAAGATAAAACTATCACATGACACAAAGATAGATACTAGAAGATAGTGGATTTCTTGTGAATAATTATAAGTCCGATAAAAGATAAAACTATCACATGACACAAAGATAGATACTAGAAGATAGTGGATTTCTTGTGGATAACAGAGTTTAGGGGTAACAGATGAATTTATGTGCAGACTTATTTTATGTGCAAGGACCAAATGATGATACAGACAACAAGAGATAAATAGGTTAAACAAATATATATTTTTATTCACAGTGTATTATGTTATCCTTTACTTTAGCTTGCAGCTATAATGTACATTTCAAAATGAAAATATATAAGTAGAGTTTGTTAGGAAAAAAAACAGTTGAATATGCTGCTTCCTATCCACAAAATCAATACGCAGACACCAAAACACTAATGAATTGAAATCAAAAACAATTTTCACTTGCAGTAAAACAAGACTTCGAGTTCTTTGTGTACTTTAACTCTTATCCGTAGTCACGATCCAAAGCTCTACCAGAAACGTCTTGGCTCGATCTCAGTAAATGATAAGAAAATGTAAATTAGTGTAGAAATGAATTTGACTTTCTAGCAACACTAGAGAGAACAAGACAAACCAATTTCATCAGACTGTAGTGTGAATAATCAGGCATGCTGTAGCACTGCCTATGTAGGGATGGCTGGGATTGTTAATCGAAATGGTATTTTCAATATCTCCTTAATAGACCATCAGAACTTTACAATATCATACAGTGTTTTCTTTTA
>NW_013665813.1:645543-646864 GCF_000517525.1 Limulus polyphemus | reverse complement strand
TAACAATATCTATGTAATGACTTAGTCACAAGTTCTGGGAATTTCTGTAAATATCATAGTAAACGGTTTGAATTTTTTGTTCTTCTTTCTTCTGCTTCTTTTTTATTACATGATAACTCAAAAACCAAAACGATGGTGTCAACCAGTTTCACTGAGGTGACATAGTTTTAAACGGAGTATCCGCTTCTATAAGTATTATTAATAACTAGTTGTAATCTAAAAAAAGAATAAAAATTCTAGTGTAAACGATGTTATCATTACCCCTTGAAGTTAGCTTTCTTAAAGACACGTGGTTTTCCTTTAAAAAACTTAAGTACAAGGTGAAATAGGAATTATCAGCCAATAATATATAAATAATAAATAATACAATTGGAACTTCATTCTATTAAGAACTTGGTTATAAACACAACCTTCCTTTGTCTATTGAAACATTTAATTAAAAAAACAAGTAAAGAAAACTTCACAATAAAGGAAGTAAATGTAGGGATGGCTAATATCAATCCTTCATAAACAACGCAAACAAGATGGTAGGGATGGTGTTTGTATCACCTCTACATAACAGCACAGGCAAGAATTAACATACAGCAATATATATAACTATTCAATCACAAGTGAGTTTAATTTGTTCTATTTTTGACTGTTAACATTCTAAGAAATGTGCCTGTGATATCATGATATTATGTAGGGATGATAGAAATGACATCTCTACTACCTTGTTTGCATTGTTTTTGAAAGATTGATATTGTCATCTATATATATTTACTTTCTTTTTTGAAAAAGGTTTTTCTTTACTTGTATATTTAGGCGAATAACAGTAATGCCCAGCCATAATCGCTAGCAATATTATTGGGAACGAAACCAGTTTCATCAGATTGTACTGCCAATAATATATTTAGGCGAATTATAGTAATGCCCAGCCATAATCGCTAGCAACATTATTGGGAACGAAACCAGTTTCATCAGACTGTACTGCCAATAATATATTTAGGCGAATTATAGTAATGCCCAGCCATAATCGCTAGCAACATTATTGGGAACGAAACCAGTTTCATCAGACTGTACTGCCAATAATATATTCAGGCGAATTATAGTAATGCTTAATCATCATTGCTAGAAATATTTGAACATTATACGTCTATGTTCATTCTATTGTAATGGTGGTAAAAACGGTTTCATTTAATTATCTAGCTCTTGGATAAGTTTTTAAAAACTTAATCCTGATATTCATTTGTCCGTATCTGAATGCTCAATGAAACGGGCGCTTGGTTTATGTCATACAGTTTGTTTGTTTTTGAATTTCACGCAAAGCTACACGAGGGCT
>NW_013665813.1:642848-645533 GCF_000517525.1 Limulus polyphemus | reverse complement strand
TAGCAGTGCAAGACTAGAGGGAAGACAGCTAGTCATCACCACCCACCACCAACTCTTGGGCTACTCTTTTACAGTGGGATTGTAACTTTATAACGCCCCCACGGCTGAAAGGGCGAGCATGTTTGGTGTGACGGGGATTCGAACCCGCGACCCTCAGATTGCGAGTCGAGTGCTCATGTCATACAGAAAGAACTCATATAATCATTTCCTTATACATATAAACCTGTAAGTAAACCAAATAGTTCACGGTGGGACAGCGTGACGGACTAACAACGCTAGAATTCAATGTTCGATTTACCGCGGTGGCTTTGATTTAACAACAACAACAACAAAATAAATTAAACTCCTTTTAATCTCAGTATGAACACTGAATTGGTTGTAGAATACCAGATAAATGGAATTGAAAGTGATTCTAAAGAAGAACGAATATGTTTCTAATGTATACTACATAAATATTGAAAAAAAGTTAATTTATCAAATTTAGTATACAAACTCAAAAATTAAAAGATAAACTAAGTTACAGGATTATTTTCCAGAGTTGAAAACATTATATCCGTATTAGTGTTTAATAAGTAAATTAATTCACGCACAGACTACGATGAAATAACTAAATATCACAATAATATATATATTGTCTTTTAATATGTGTAACGTCAACTATTGGATAAACATAACTAACCAGATTTTCCGGTAAATTTTCTTAAATGTTACATAAGTAATGAGTTGCAGTCAAAGGTAGCTTTGAGTATTTTTATTTAGTACAGAATTAAATATCTTTTTTTTATGACCTGTTTTGATGCTAATATTCCGTTATCTGTAGAATAACATTTTACTTGAATGAAAATATCTATGATAATATTGATGCGATGTGTTTGGAATTTAAACTTAGCAACAGCTATTGCTTATTTATTTCTGAGTTATTGTGAAAACAGCCTTTGACATTTCTGTCATAACAACACGTGGATGGCTTCTAATATAACTTTAATAATATACATCAAAACGTTGAAATCGCAGTAGCATGTGAATGATTCAAGAACTTCCATTTTCGTATATATTGACAGACAAATGATACCGCTATTTTGAAATGAAGATTAATCACAAATAAATACGTTGATAGTTTTATACCTTAAATACTTAATTCCAGATTATCGAGCGGTGTCCATATCATTTTATTGGATTTATAAACACTTTTCTATAAACTATTTGTACACTAAGTTGTTTGTGGATCCACGATTTTGCTGGTTACAGAGTTCCTAATAACATGTATGTCATGTCATGGAAATTGAATGAAGAACATCTATAATATTGGAATTAAATCCACTTATAATTGCTAGGGATTCTTATTCATTTATTTATTGATTACTCCCAATTTGTTTGCCCACTTCTTTATATTAAGAGCAGCAGGAGGCTAAAATTTAAAATCATTCAACATGATGCAAAATATAAACCCCCCGGTACTGAACTGTATGTAAACGAGTTAATAATAGTGTGAAGGTTAAGGCACATTCATCAATCAAAGTGTTTTTCATTGGGCTTGTATAATTGTGAGTAGTATTTTATTTTACAATGGAATAATGAAAATTAAGAAAAATGTTAAACAGAATGCGTTTGTTTTGTTTATGCTTATAATATAAAACATAATATAATATATATAATATAAAATATAATATAATATGATCAAAGAACGTTTAAGTAATATTTTCTCTACTCATATTTTACAGTTTATTACGCCAACATAAACCGATAGCTGTAGTTTTACCACACACAGGGACGACATTCTGTTTTGTACAGAAAGGGTTAACAAACTGTTTGTCAGACGTTAGACACTTCTGAAATATACTTTCAGAATAAGTTTTGTTTTATTTACAAAATTGACAACTTTTTAAGTTTTAATAGCCTTTCTTTGTAAAAATAAATGATGGATCCATCGATAGAGGGCCATTGACTAGAATTAAAGCATGCGAAAAAGGAATGGAATTACATGCAGCGTAACACTAACATGATTGGATATTGCTAACTCATGGGGATAATTTTAAAGTAGAAATCTATAACTTTAGTGATTTAAACTGAGCATAAAGTGTAATCATTGGAAGGTTTGAGAGATTTTGTTTAGTTGTTTTTAACACAAAGTTACACAATGGGCTATCAAAATCAGATTTTTAGATTTATAAGCCTTCAGATTTGTCTCTGAGCCACAGAAGGGCGGTTAGGGAAAGTCTTATGTTTTGCAGTTTTAAGCCTGCCCTAAATAGCACATCTTACGTTATTCATTTTTCTTCGAAACCTGCTTGAACGAAAGAGTTTCTTTGTTGAAAAGTGTCCTCCTCCCTCGCATAATGCATTGCAATGTGTACTTAAAATAACCATACACTGATGAATATTCTATCTGGTAAGAAATAACTGGTTTCAATAATTTTTAACTTTAATGTCATATCATCTTTATTATTTCTCTTCTCAACTTATTAGCTTGTTCTTGTCCTACTAATTATATTATACATTATTTTTAAGTTCTGAAACCGATAGGTGGTATGACAAAAGCTACAAGTAAAAACCATGCAAGGTTATAATAAATTAATATTTTCTAAAACATATAAAAAAACTAATATAAGTTTAGAATGAATATTTCTAAGTTTCACTTTAATGATACTGACATATCTCATTACTATCAAGGTTGGCCCGGCATGT
>NW_013665813.1:640288-642752 GCF_000517525.1 Limulus polyphemus | reverse complement strand
ACTGTATGTATAAAATTTAACATCAATATCGATTGTTACTACAGTAAGTTTTGTCTTCTCTAGCGAATGTTTGAGTCACGTCAAGCAGACTATGGAATTAAACATTTTTTTGCTGTACTGCAGTTTACAGAAACTTCATAATGAAATTTTCTTCTCTCCTCTGATATAAAATGTCTTTGAATATTTAAGTTTTATTCTTTGTGCTACAATAGCGGTCTGGTCATTAATAAAATTCATTGGCTGTTGAATGTAATTACGTAGTGTTCTTTCAAAGTTGGATTGGCGTAAGTTTTTGTCATTGGCATGACATAAGGACTTTAAAAGGACGTTGAAAAATTAATTATATATATTCCTACTAATGAATAGCTGGAGAGTTGAATTTTTTAATACAAGCATTGGTCATACTAAAACGTTCTTCGAAGTGAACAGTTTGGAACATCAGTTATGTGCATTATTAGAAGCATTTATCCACAGTTCTCGCTTCCAGGCTTATGGGAGACTTAGGCTCAGATTATCACTAACCTGGGATGAAACTCTTCCAATATATATATATATTTAAATAAACATATTTAACGCACCCAATTCACGTATACTTTCTATTACAGGACAAGTTTTTGGCCAGGTGGTTAAGACACTCGACTCGCAATCTGAGGGTCGCGGGTTCGAATCCCCATCCCACCAAACATGCTCGCCCTTTCAGCCGTGGGGGCGTTATAATGTGACGATCAATCCCACTATTCGTTGGTAAAAGAGTAGCCCAAAAGTTGGCAATGGGTGGTGATGACTAGCTGCCTTCCCTCTAGTCTTACACTGCTAAATTAGGGGCGGCTAGCGCAGATAGCCCTCGTGTTGCTTTGCGCGAAATTCAAAAAACAAAGCTACATAATTAGTCGGCCTGGCATAGCATTCAAATTCATAATGATCAAAGTCAGTGCATAGACTGCATGCGTATGAAGTATTATTGCAGCCTACTTTCCAACTTGGTTGATCAATATATTTTGTATTCTGTAGTAATTAGTACAAAGGGCTGGTTGGTTGGTATTCTTTTAAAAGTATTTGAAATAGCAATGTGTACAGTGTGAAATAGTTTTTTTCCTGGTTTATTTACATAAGAAGAACAGATTATGAGAGAGTTTGACACAAATATATGGTTAAAAGTTGTGTTTTATTATTCTGGTTATTCGTTAGTGATAAGTGTCAAATGTTTGATAAACACTTTGGTAATGCGTCAAACACGTAAACTACAATTTTCGATAAGTTGATTAAAATCTCTGTAATTCAACTTCTCAATTTGAATCTTTTATTCTATATTTACTTTATTGATGTGATGAGCAAACATCACGTATTTTTAACTTATTTTTAGAATGTTCCAGAAATATATTTGCAAAAGATATAGTTCCAATTTCTTTTTAAATTCACATTCACTTTCTAATTTTTTTTGACCAAATCTATGACGTCATCGTAATTATACACGATTTCCTTAAAAATTTTCAATTAGATTCAAATTCATCTCATCTTTTCTCTTGAAGCACTTGCTTTTCAGCGAAATCACTTGAAATCTAGTAGGTTTGACCTATCAGATATTTGTATGCAGGCACGTACAGTATAAGTATGGCGACTACCAAGAAAATACGCGCGCACTTTCTACTAAACGCTGCTTTCTGTTCAGAAAAAAAAAATAATAACAGCGCTACGAGGCATGTCATACAAAACACGCAATTAATCGAGACGGCCAATATATTCTGCCTTGTTCTACTCCCTACCCTTCCTTAGTGGAATATGCGCTCACCACACAATCAAAGCAACATCTCTACTGAAACTAGAGTGTTTCTGACGGAATTTTTACTTTTGAAATAGAAGATAACCACTTCGAAGAGTAAAAGTGGTTCTCTCGATCTCTTGTTTAATGACTATATCCAACGTTATTGTGAATGAGATATTTTAAAATAAAATGGACGAAAGTGAGGTTGCCTAGCTACTTGTAAAGAGTAAAGGAGAAACATATGGTTTTATGGAAACAGAGAGAGAAATAATGATTTATGTTTAGACGAAAAGAGATAGATAAATGCATGGGAAAATAAACAAAAATAAATATGTGAATGATTGGCTACAGAGAAACTTAGGTGGATGAAGATAACTAATAGGGAGGTGAATAGATTCATAAAGACGGGAAAAATTGACGAATAAGTAGATGAAAATAACTAATAGGGAGGTGAATAGATTCATAAAGACGGGAAAAATTGACGAATAAGTAGATGAAAATAACTAATAGGGAGGTGAATAGATTCATAAAGACGGGAAAAATTGACGAATAAGTAGATGAAAATAACTAATAGGGAGGTGAATAGATTCATAAAGACGGGAAAAATTGACGAATAAGTAGATGAAAATAACTAATAGGGAGGTGAATAGATTCATAAAGACGGGAAAAATTGACGAATAAGTAGATGAAAATAACTAATAG
>NW_013665813.1:631349-639584 GCF_000517525.1 Limulus polyphemus | reverse complement strand
ATGCACCCTTATGTATGGCAATTTGATATCATTAAAATATGTACTTAAAATGTCTACAAACGTAATAACTAACCTTTCATGCACCCTGATGTATGGCAATTTGATATCATTAAAAATATATATTTAAAATGTCTACAAACGTAATAACTAACCTTTCATGCACCCTGATGTGTGGCAATTTGATATCATTAAAAATATATATTTAAAATGTCTACAAACGTAATAACTAACCTTTCATGCACCCTGATGTATGGCAATTTGATATCATTAAAAATATATATTTAAAATGTCTACAAACGTAATGACTAACCTTTCATGCACCATGATGTATGGCAATTTGACATCATTAAAATATGTATTTAAAATGTCTACAAACGTAATGACTAACCTTTCATGCACCATGATGTATGGCAACTTGATATCATTAAAAATATATATTTAAAATGTCTACAAACGTAATAACTAACCTTTTAGGCACCCTGATGTATGGCAATATTGATCAGTAGTTCTGTACTGCATACGAAAAGACTAACTTTGATTAAATCCACCAATATGCGCTTCTTCACAGGGGGCACTATCTTAGCTATTGCGAGATTCTTTTTGAGGCTATGGAGAACGAGGATACAGGGAAGTTAGTAACGAGCATCTTCCCGCTTCCAGCCCACAGTGTGAGAGCCGTCAGCCACGACGTAACCAGCGCAGCACTGTTCTGTACGGCATTCACTGTCGTCGATTTTGACTTGATGGCTGAAATTTTTCCTGTTTTTCTTTCTGTCGAATGGTAAGATTAGAATTGAGGAGCGTCACGTTTTTATACCACGTTTTATTGATCAACAGATTCAGTGACTTTCCGTCATCGTTTATCATTAGGAGAGTGAAATCAAAAGTAACGAGATTGTATGTATCAGTTTCATTTTCATTTGAATAGAAAACACAGAAAGAGCAAGATCGGAACAAAAGGTGAACCATTAAACGAGTCTTGAAACACAACGTGTCCGTCGAAGGAAGTTTCTTAGAACACGGTGACATATTATGACTGAAAGTGTCGTATGAATCTTAGATTAGTTGTCTTGAAGCTGCTGGGAAGATATCAGTCAAGCTGTTGATGCAGCTGAACGAACTGTTTGTAAGGCTGAAAACACGGGCATTGTAATAAGAAAAGTGAGTATATTACTGTCTTGAATCTTAGTCTGTAGTTATTTATCTGGCTTTATGTTCAGGTATATGTCTGTTTAACTATCACCTTGAATACACATGCGCAACATATATTTTCCGTGTAGGGTGTCTCTAGTCTTACTTGTTACTACATGATATCCGTAATGAATCTGGACGCATGAGAATAAACATTCGCGTCTTTACTACTGGAATATTAATTGGAAACGTTCTAGACGACATGCAAGCGTTGCGCTGCACTGGTCTATGTCACCCAATAGAAAACATTTGATGTTTTTAGGGGTGTGTGTGATTTTCGTTTCAAAAATGTGAGGGGTATAATCCCCCTTTAATGAAAAATGAAGAGGGCGTGTCTTCCTGGGCATCTTTGTAAATTAAGCCTGTGGTTATTTTCATATTTATTACAGAAGAAATAATGATATTTAAATATGTAATGTTTGAATTAAAGAATGAGCAACGGCATTGAACAATTAGAATAATAAACAGTGTTTAACTATAAAAATAAACTATATTGTCAAAATACCTGATGATGCTTTGAGCTGTTAAGAATTAGAAATATAACATGTTTTGTTTTACCGGAAACCCAAATTAGGTCAAGAAAACATGATGTGATAAAAATGTTAATATTATCTGTCTTATGTTACACTTCTTACACAAGAAATACACTATTTCTAAATTGTGAGATTAGCCTTGAATATTATGATGCGTACCGGTCTGCTTTGAATTATAAAAATAAATTATGTTAAACTAAATGTTGCTGTTGCACTGACTTGTATTACATTAACGAAAAGGACCTAGTATTAAATATTTATTGTAATCTTCCTATGATTATTCAACATTCCAATGATCAATCTTTAAAAGAATGAGCAAACAAACTACGAAATAAACCAGAATTTTATACTTAGATGTACCTTCTTCAAAATTTGTTTTTAAGATATATTTAATCTTTAGATTAAAAACACTTTAATTGTACACTCAATGCAACCTGTATCAGTTGATTGGTTTTACACTGTGTGCTACAAGGTAAGCTAAAATTGAAACTCCTGTGGTTTTGGAATGTTAGCTTTTCACCGCGAAACACTACTATGAACTTCACTTCGCAGAACTTCATTTTATGCATAGTAGGCGTCTAAATGAATGTAAATGTTCAACAGTGTGTTTGAAATATATATAGTGTAAATCTGTACAAATATATGCGATGTTCAAGTTCCCGAGAGAAGAACAAAATCAATTTTAACTTTAACTACCACGTGAAATTATAAACCATCGTTGTGTGTTGTACACATTCAAAGACATTATGGTAATCAGATACCATTCATATTGACTCAGAACATTCTATATTATTACAAACTGATATTGTATGTTATTGCATATTTATTTAATGAATTGTATAATACTCCACATTTTCTTCAAGAGTAGGATATTGTTATAATATATTCAGTAAATGATGCTTCATAATTAACAAAAGTGTTGTGTGTTAATAGATGTTTTCTCCACAAAAAGCTACATTTTGAGTGATGGAGGTATACATTGCTACTGCTTATCTTCTCTCACGCTTCTCTAGACATAACACATTGATTCTCTTTCCCTTAAGAAGCATACTATCCAGAATGTAAAATATATTATGCTACAAGAAATGATAAACGTCCTTTTCAGGAGCTTCTCATGCTGGCATAAGTGTAATATTAAAACCTTTATTGGTTACTTCGTGGAATTATATTTCGGATTTAAATTATCTCTTTTTTGCGAAACTAAGAATATTTAGTACATGCTCTTTTTGTTTGTTTTCAAAAGGAATGAGAGTGAGCTCTTTCGTGATTTAACATTTTGTATAGTACTGAGGCTTGTTGTACGTAATATTTTCATGTAGATGTACATGACTGGTGTTCATAGCACCATTTCATTTTATATCTCTGTGTTATTGTAACCTCATATATACGGTACATATATAAACATCCGTGTAGGGTGTCTCTAGTCTTACTTGTTACTACGATTGTTGTTTACACTGTGGGTAGATCTACGTGTCTAATGTAAATGCTCCACTTCATTTTATATCTTTGTGTTATTGTAACCTTATATATATACGGTTGTTATTTACACTGTGGGTAGATCTACGTGTCTAATGTAAATGTTCCACTTCGTTTTATATCTCTGTGTTATTGTAACCTTATATATATACGGTTGTTATTTACACTGTGCGTAGATCTACGTGTCTAATGTAAATGTTCCACTTCGTTTTATATCTCTGTGTTATTGTAACCTTATATATATACGGTTGTTATTTACACTGTGCGTAGATCTACGTGTCTAATGTACATGCTTCACTCCATTTTATATTTGCGTGTTATTGTAACATCATAAATCTAGTAATTATACGTGTGTTGTATTTATGGTTTGTAGATTTATATGTTTGATATATGTTAATAGCATCATTTTTATTTAGACCCGCGTCTGATAGTAACACCATGGAGCTAGTCGTTATAAGAATTATGTAGTTACGGTGTGTAGATTTGTATGCCAGATGTTAAGAACATTCATTTTTATATCTGCGCGTTATTGTACTACCATAAAACATGTCAGTCGTTATACGTGTGTTGTATTCATGTGCATTCTGTATAATACGATGCTTTTAGATAAACATCATGAATTTTGGAACTTGGCATCATATGAGCATTTTTTTTTGTTATGATAACGTTTCCTAGATCACTGCACGTGTTGATAAAAATGTACTGTATTTGCTAGGTATGCTAATAGAAAACTTAGAAATCCAGGGTTCGAAACGTGCTTAAGTTTATTTTATATTAAAAGCACATCTAAGAACTTGAAAAATCAAGATTGGCGATTAAAGAAGGGTCCTTATATAAAGACTGATATTTTCAACAAAATCACACACACACGCTATCTTCACGTGTAAAAATAAGATAGGTATAACATACCAAATTTTATCACAGCTGTATATGCACGAATATTTGTTTACTGTAAAAGTGCTCTGTTATCATTACGCTTCAACACTTGAATATTTACTCAGATTTTTACCAGGAAACTAGATTAGTCTAAATGTTACTTATTTATCATACAAAACAGAATGAAAATGAAAATAAAAACTTAGTGGAAGTAAAATAGGAGAATGACGTTGTGTATGTAGGTATGACTCAGGAAAAATTATTCGGGTTAAACTCTTGTTAAGATAGTGTAATAAAGTTAATGTAAATAATTATAAATAACGCTAATTTTTGCTCTAATCGTATTATTTGTGTTAGCGCAAGCTGTAACATGTGTTAGTTGTGTTATATCCCCCGCCGGAATCGAGCCCCGAATTCTAAGGGTTTAAGACCTGAAGCTTACCACTAAGCTACAATAGACTTTTTCTGATGGACTCTACTTGATGTAACAGTGATGTTTTTATGATAACACATGACTGACTATTAACTACACAAGAAGGTAATTTTTATATAGCAACTTACAATCGGCTATTTTCTGTGAATTCATTATGTAACTGAAAGAAAGAGCAGTAATTCAAATATCGTATTCTATAAAACTATGATACCAATACTTCAAGTTAAATATTCAAGTCAGTCGAACAGATAACGACGTATGATACCAATACTTCAAGTTAAATATTCAAGTCAGTCGAACAGATAACGACGTGGTTTCTAATGCTTATCTTTCCGGTTCGCGTCTTTTATCGGAATTCCAAGTCCATATTAATAAATAACGTTCCTATCTTAAAATAAGGTGTCCAGTTCTTATAGAATATTTCAGGAACCTGCCTAGTTGTTAATACACTCCTCCTTACTCTAAAGTAGCGTCCAAATCTTATATCATAATTCAAGGCCAAGAACTTGTGGGTAACACATCCCTCTTGATCCTAAATTAAGGTGTTCAAATATTAACGCATATTTCGAGACCCAGACTAGTTGGTAATACATCTTTCTTGATCCCCAAAAGGGTGTCTTAATCTTTTAACATAATTCAAGGCCCAGAATAGTTATAAATACACTACTATTTATCCTATGTAGCGTCCAAATCTTGAAGAAAATCCAAGGCCAAGACTAGTAACTAACACATCCCTCCCGATCTTAAAGAGTGTGTCCAAATCTTATAGCATAAGTCTAGGAACAGACCAATTAGTAATACGCCTCTATTTATCCCAAAGCAGTGTCCAAATCTTATAGCATAGTGAAATTTAGAAGGTGAATTCAAATTCAGACTTGTAGGTAACATTTTCATTCCTCACCCTAAAGCAGCATATCTGGGTTTTAACAGTATAAAATCAAGTTCAGAATATACATTCACTCATGATAATAAAATAAATATCTTATCAGTTACAATACCAGACCAAATCTAAGCTATTATGTAACACACATGCTAGAGTGTCCAAACCATATAGCATAAAACCAAGTCCGGGCTGGTTTGTAACCCACCAATCCTATAACCTAAGATCAAGTCCAGACTGGTGTGTAGCACAGCAATTCACGATTCTTAGGTAGTAGGTTAGAATCCCATCAAATTAAAAAAGCGTATTAAACGACCCAAAAATATATTTGAAGTATAGGAGATATGTAGCAAATTAGAGTAAGTTACTTTCAATTTTAGGGAGGTGATTATACTAGGCAAATAATTAAAAATGCCCTAAAAATACAACGACACAAAAATACATTTGAAGTATAGGAGATATGTAGCAAATTAAAGTAAGTTACTTCCAATTTTAGGGAGGTGATTATACTAGGCAAATAATTAAAAATGCCCTAAAAATCCAACGACACAAAAGATTTACAGTACTGATATTTATTTAATGCAGCCTGATTTTGTATTTTTATAATTTAACTATGCTATTTTGTATTTTTAAGACGTTGTAAAATATTCATTTTGAACTATTAAATAAAATACTATAAATACAGATATATCAAGAGCAGCAGAAACTAATAAATAAGTTTATGAAACTAAAAAGTTTCATTTTTATGATTCCTTCACACTTAGTTTTATAGTGTATTCATTTTTTTATGTTGATTCTATATAATTTTTAACAAGTAAATAAAATATTTATGTGATAGAATAGTTTTAAACTGTTGGCTACATTCACTCTTCGTTTTATGTTTATTTTAAATGTTTACATCACATTCTCAGTACGTGCAGTAAATGAGCTTTCCCCTAGAAAATGTGGCTCGGCATGACCAGGTGGTTAGGGCGCTCGACTCGCAATCTGTGGGTCGTGGGTTCGAATCCCCGTTACACCAAACGTGCTCGCCCTTTCAGCCGTGGGGGCGTTATAATGTGACGGTCAATCCGACTATTCGTTAGTAAAAGAGTAGCTCAAGAGTTGGCGGTGGGTGGTGATGACTAGTAGCCTTTCTTCAAGTCTTACACTGCTAAATTAGGGACGCTAGCGCAGATATCCCTCGTGTAGCTTTGCACGAAATTCAAAACAAACAAACAACCATTATAAAAATCATGGGGTTGTACATTTTAATTTATAAATCAGGGTCCAGGATCTAATAAAAAAAGGCTGTAAATAATGTATTTCTAGAAGTTTCCATACTGAAACCGACTTAAGCACACATAGATTTCAGCGAATTCAATTATAACTTTGGTGTGGTAGTTCGTTTTGAATTGTTCATATGTAATTGAGTGTGATTTATCGGTGTAATTGACTTTCATGCATTCTCTTCAAAAGTTACCACTTACTCCAGTATAGAATAAAGTATTGTTAAGTGAGCAGTACATATTACTATGTGTTATATTCACACTTCAAATGACATTTATACCTGGAAAGTTTGATTCACTTTTTTTATCAGCAGAGAACAGTGTTTTGTTTGTAATTAAGCACAAAGCTCCACAATGGGCTATCTGTGCTCTGCCCACCCCGGGTATCGAAACCCGGATTTTAGCGTTATAAGTCCCCAGACATACCGCTGTGCCACTGGAGGGAGGGCAAGAGAACAGTGTTTTAAATGATTAATTTAATTTGTACTATCTTGTGGTAGCTATACCACGAGGCTATATTAAAATACAACTAACTATTTAATTTAACTTTCTCATTAGGAACTTTATAAGAAACAACAATAATTTTTTTTTGAAATTGACTATGCTCTTTAAGTCAATAATTAATATATCCGAAAAATAGCATTTTAAAACTAATATAAGATTATGTCAGTAGCTATTCTCAGATATTATGGCCCGTCATTTAATAAAATGTGCATGCTATTTTGGATAATTAAAAGTAAAGAGATAAGTTTTCTTTTGCTACTCTGAACAATAACTCCTGGGATGTAAAGGTCAACAGTAATAAGTAAAGGTCAACATTAATAAGACGATTTGTGTTTCATCAGGGAAATGAAATTGATTTAAGTTGGCTTAAGGCCAGATTAATTCAGTCGGCACATAAAACGACTACAAGCAAGCCACTGAAGGCTACAAAAGTTCACGACACTGAAAAATTGGAGTCTTTCTCATATCCTTAATTAACACAGTATAAACGAACTTGTTTATAATTGAATTAGTTCTGTGCTCGAGTATAATCAGTAGAATATTTCAGAAAATTAGCCAACTGATATGAAAAGTCCAGAACGTTCTGATTGTTGAAAAGCTATTGATACTGCACGGAAATGCACTGATAAGTACTAAATAAGGAAGTAAAAATACATATAACAAGGAAAATAGATAAAGTGGTGGATAAATAGGTAGCTAGAGTGAGAGGAATTAAAGGAGGAATCTAAGTATACATGCTACTACACATACCCTGCACTTTCGCTGGGTAGTTATCGTTAATGAAAGAAGTCCTTTCACAAAAATCTTGTAATCAACTTGTTTAATCTTCGACATGGGGTTTTGATAAGAGACGATATGTATTGAAACCGGTCTACTCCAATCAACTTGTTTAATCGTCGACATGGGGTTTTGATAAAAGACGATATGTATTGAAACCGGTCTACTCCAATCAACTTGTTTAACCTTCGACATGGGGTTTTGATAAGAGACGATATGTATTGAAACCGGTCTACTCCAATCAACTTGTTTAATCGTCGACATGGGGTTTTGATAAGAGACGATATGTATTGAAAC
>NW_013665813.1:625722-630505 GCF_000517525.1 Limulus polyphemus | reverse complement strand
CCTGAATAGCCCGGAATGGCCAGGTGGTTAGGGTCGCGACTTCGAATCCCCGTCCCACTAAAGCTACTCGTCCTTTCAGCTGTGGGGGCGTTATAAAGTCCCGGTCAATCCCACTATTCGTTGGTAAAAGAGTAGCGTAAGAGTGGGTGGTGATGACTAGCTTCCTTTCCTCTAGTCTTTCACTGCTAAATTAGGGACGGCTAGCACAGAAATTCATTACAAACAAACCAATACTCTTGAAAAAAAGGAATGGGAGAAAATACTTTAGTCCAGTTTTTCGTTCAGAAATTAGTAAAAAAAAAGAGATCCAGCTGTAGTCATTTGTTGCTTCAATAAATGAGTGAAATATAATCCACTAATGATATTAACCACTAACACCTACTTTAACGTTGGTTTAAAAGTAAATAAATTAGTTTCACTTTTATAGCTATGGTGCTTTGGTTACATCATCAGATAATGTGCTGAAAAAAAAAAGTCACAGCTAGAATTGGTTCAGTCATCTATATATATCATATATGTATCGATGATGGTTTCTTTGTAAAGATGAAATTATCTTGAATGATGTAAATACATTGGAAGAAATGTTTACCACATATAAATACTGCTGTAATACATAAATATCTACAATGTGTGTGGTCAAACAATTTTGGTACAGCTTTTTAAAGGTATTTAAGCATTGATTATGCTCAGAAACAATATATATATATTTGCACCTCTTGATGGTGCTTAGCCTGTAGACTATTATTATAAGGATAATGGTATATCGAATTAATTATTGCGTTAATTCATAATTATAACTTATGCTTGTAACGTGTTTTCATCAGACATTGATGGTAGTTGTTGCCCACCAGTACTATAACTTATGCTTGTAACTTGTTTTCATCAGACATTGATGGTAGTTGTTGCCCACCAGTACTATAAGTTATGCTTGTAACTTGTTTTCATCAGACATTGATGGTAGTTGTTGCCCACCAGTACTATAAGTTATGCTTGTAACTTGTTTTCATCAGACATTGATGGTAGTTGTTGCCCACCAGTACTATAACTTATGCTTGTAACTTGTTTTCATCAGACATTGATGGTAGTTGTTGCCCACCAGTACTATAACTTATGCTTGTAACTTGTTTTCACCAGACATTGATGGTAGTTGTTGCCCACTGGTACAGTTTTTACTGTAATAGACTTATGCGAAGAACGGCAAGGACAATTTAAGATCACGCATTTTCAAACACTTTCAATACATCTTCCACAGTATGTGATAATGGGCTTCCTATATCACTTTTAAGCAGACTAATGGCACAAAAATTCTTTCCAGTTTCATTTAGGGACACGACAGGTATGTGATCGACTAGAATTGCTGTGATTCCAGTTTCTTTGGCTATCTTTCTCATAAAAAATAAAAATCCATTGATTTCTAAGTGTTGCTCGTATTATTGGATTGTGAGCTTTTATAACTTAAAGTCCTTGTCCACGATCTTGCTAACAGTACAACGAAACAACTTAGGTTTCATTGAAGTGGTGCTTTGTTTGAGTTAAGGGTGTTCTTTTTCGTAACCGTATTCATCACTATGTGGACAGGGACAATTCGCAAGATGGTTTGGAGAATGGGTTTGAAGCCATGAATAGTTTCCATGAAAGTCCTTTGTCTCTACTTTCACTTAACAATTTCGTTGTACTAGTATCCTTCTTCAGGAAAAGCTGTGACATATTTCACCAGCAATATGCAAACGTTGTGACATTACACATCGCATGGCAGTGAGTCAAATATATGTATGTTGATGCGAACCATGTCGTCTTCGCCTGTGGTTCCATGACGAATACCTGTGGCGACACAACGTTACATGAAAATAATTTTAAAATGAATTTAAATTTCTGTGATGGTATCGATATAGGTTACGTCTGAAAACGTAACTGAAAACATTAAGCTGAAAAGCAATTGAAAAGCACCGTTGATATTTAACTTAAATTTATTGTTACTGTTATTTATAAACTCTTCGATTCAAAATGGTGACTACGAAAATAAAGGTAGGTTTTAATTAATAAGTTATTTGATGTGAAACTGAATTATTGGAATTGGGGTACAACGAGACTCAAGATTTATTTAAGTCATTCTTCTTGTTTTTTTATTGTGGTTTGATGGCATATTTATTATTAAGTATTCATACAGTCTGCATTAGAATTCCCTGCCCCCCAGTGGTACAGCGGTATTTCTGCGGACTTACAACGCTAGAAACCGGGTTTCAATATCCGTGGTTGGCAGAGCACAGATAGCCCATTGCGTAGCTTTGGGCTTAACTTCAAATAAACAAAGAATAAACAATTAGAATTCCCTTTTCATTAAATTCCATTAGATGGTATTTTTTAAATCTTTAGTAGTGTTGAGCATATCGTATTTGAGACCAACCAATACAATTATTGGGGATTTTTTAATATAATTTCCCAGGCTTAACGATCTGCAGTTAACACTCTATTTAGTTAAGCCAGCGAAATAGTAAATGTACAACGGTCTAACTGCGAGTTTCTCTTTAATCCCCATATATTAATGTACTTGTAATTCATATCTTGCTGAGATCTTATATTGATGTACTTGTAATTCATATTTTTCTAGGATCTTGTATTGATGTACTTGTAATTCATATCTTGCTGAGATCTTGTATTGATGTACTTGTAATTTATATCTTGCTGAGATCTTGTATTGATGTACTTGTAATTGATATCTTGCCGAGATCTTGTATTGACGTACTTGTAATTCATATCTTGCTGAGATCTTGCATTGATGCACTTGTAATTCATATTTTTCTAGGATCTTGTATTGATGTACTTGTAATTGATATCTTGCCGAGATCTTGTATTGACGTACTTGTAATTCATATCTTGCTGAGATCTTGCATTGATGCACTTGTAATTCATATTTTTCTAGGATCTTGTATTGATGTACTTGTAATTGATATCTTGCCGAGATCTTGTATTGACGTACTTGTAATTCATATCTTGCTGAGATCTTGCATTGATGCACTTGTATTTCATATTTTTCTAAGATCTTGTATTGATGTACTTGTAATTCATATCTTGCTGAGATATTGTATGCTGAGACACATAATATTTGAATGATGTTTCCAAACCATGTGTAAACTTAGCATAATTATTCATAATTACTACAATTTTGACAAACATTTTTTGAACAGTTTTAGTTAACTCCTATATACTAATTATTAAATCTACGTATATACTTCATACATAAACGTTGTGCTCTGGTCGCCTTTTTTTCTAAAGTTTCTTAACAACTTCCCGCCTCTTTCATAGACTTACTCTTTCATGGACTAAATCTAAACATGTTAAATCGCAATCTACATTCAAATTCAGTGGTTTTATCTAATAGAGGGCGTAAAGCAAGAGTGATAGATACGTATTGCAAAAGTATCAGTTTCATAAATCGAGACTTGCAAGTACACTCCTGGTATGTCATGGTTAGGGATTTCCATGTCAGCTATATTTGAAAGAAATGCAGAGCTGTTCATCCGAAAATATTGATCAAATGAAATTCTCGTTGACGAGTAAGACTGGTATCAGACTGATAAAAAAAAAAGTGTTTCATAATATCTCCAGCTATGAATTGAATTTAGTTTAAAAATACTTATGTAATATATGCAATACTTGTAGAAATATTTGCCTTTATCGTATTTCTTGATCCCAAACTGCAATATGTTGAGAAAATAAAAGTTTTAAGTAATATACTCTAAAGGAAATAAGAAAAAAAAGTATTAATACTAATTGAGAATATAGGGTTTTGTTTTCTCAATAATATTCTCCTTGCAAAATAGATTGGACCATTTACAAACAAAGGTTAAGAAAGAAAAAAATTAGTCTCTTGGGCCTGGAATAGCCCGGTGGTTAGTTTGCTCGACTCAAAATCTGTCTATCGCGGGATCGAATCCCGTCACCAAGCATATTCGCCTTTTCAGTACTGGGACGTTAAAATGTTACTGTCAATTCCATTCATTGTTAAAGAATGATTCACGAGTTAGCAGTGTTTGGGGTTGACTAGCTGCCTTCATTCTAGTCTATCACTTCTAAAGTAAGGACGGCTGACACAGATAATTTTCGAGAAGCTTTGTATGAAATTCGATAAACAAATAAACAAACAAAGGGTCTTTAAGCATTACTATATATTCGTAGATAAAAGTTGGCTTCTTGAATAATATACATTAGCTTTATTAAGGTACAATAAATATTAGGTCGTTAAGAAATTAATGTCACTTTTTTAGATGAAAAACCCCGAACAACTTATATATCAAAACAAAACATTTATTAAATGAAAGAGTCACCATTCTTATCGATGATGCTTTTCCATCTTGCAATCAGGCTGTTAATCCCCTGATTAAAGAAATCACACAACAAAAAAACAACAAGTCCATGTCCTCTTTAACATCTGCATAAGTTTTCCCATTAAGATGGTGTTGCAGTGAACGAAAAATATGGTAATCTGATGGCGCCATAATCTTGTATTGCCTCAAACATGCCACATGTGGACGTGCTTTGTCTTGGAGAAGAAGAACACCTTTCCGATTGACGAGTGAAGGGCGTTTCTGATAAAAGGCTTGATTTAAACGTTCCAGTTGCTGACTACAGAAGAGTTTGAATTGAATTACTCCTTTGATGTCCCACCAAATGCAAAGTATCACTTTCTGCAGATGGAGTCTAGGTTTTGGATTTGGAAGTGGTTTTTGGCTAGGACTGAGCCATCGTTTTTGGCACTTAATATTCACAGAGAGAATTTATTTTT